>NC_134089.1:31518491-31752388 GCF_000715075.1 Nicotiana tabacum | reverse complement strand
CTCCGTTCTTCAGGTGGACTCCTGACGTCAAACTTGAAAAATACGTCTCTGTTCTCCAGGCGGACTCCTGACAACTTGCATTTATCCTGATTAGTGCTTGTTTTTCCCTCCTGGAGAATTCCTCTTCAACAACTAACTTTTCTCCCCTGCTCAATCAAAGAAAATTTTGTCAGTTTAAAATGGTGGTTAGTTGATGGCATTCTTGCTGAAAAATCCTTCCACTGCCTTGCTTTGTGTTGACTAATTTCCACGCACTGACCCTGAACCGCTTGACTTTCTGACCAACTTTTAAATTTCCCAACCTCTGGCGACCTAAATGTTTTACACCCCTGCTGTTATTTCACTTTTCTGACCTTTTTATTTGAGCTTTCGCCTTTCCCACGACATTCCCCAATCATTTCACCGATGAAACTTCCGTTAATTCCCTGTATTCCACTTGACATCAAGTTATTTTTGACATGCTCTGACCATGTTGTGCTTTACAATTCTAGAAGCTGGTAGTGAACTTTGAAGTCCTTTCTGCTTGCATTGAATAAAACTGGCACTGAAACATCTCAGCTAGATAAAACCCTCAAAAGAAAATGAAATGCCATGATTCTTGAGTTAAGGATAAGAAGAATCCAAAACCAGATGACTGTTTGAAAAGAGAAGGAAAAGAAACTTATCTGAGCGAGACAAACTAGTACCAATGGTCATGACATGCATTTTGGATTAATCAGCCCAATCTGTCCAACCAAACAAACTCTCAATTGTCGTACCTCATTGCCCAGAACTTCCATCACTTGTTTGATTTATCAAGACCTTAACCTTGTTTCCCTACGGTACCGCGAAACGGTTTCTATCAACAGACCTTTCTCAATTTTCCATTTCTTATCTCACCTTCGCCTTGAGGTGCCCGTAAAGGTTTTCACCAACAAGACTCTCTCATTTATTTTTCTCTCAGCTCTCGTCGCCTTACGGTGCCCGTGAGGGTTTTCACCCATAAGACTCTCTCATTTATTTTTGTTCTTCTTGCTCGAACCAGAGTGTTGCCCCTGTCGTGGGTTATTCCTACCTGTTCATCTTGGCATTTCTCAAAATTGATCATAAGGTCTTTCTTTGGTCCGTAATGTAGGCTTTTGGATTGATTTAGAAAGAAAGGTATAAAAGGCTCAAAACAATTCAAATGGGTTCAAATTACAACTTTCGGAATCCCACTTTCATAACAATCACCACTTCTGCCCCAGTTTCTTGCTTGGGGATTTTTGGATTTCTATTTGGTATGACTGAACCTCGGAGTAAGGCTGCCTACGTACCCTTTCGGGATCAAGTCAAACGTAGTTCACTTTATAGAGACTACGTTGTTATGTTTCTCTTCTTTCCCTTTTTTTCACTTTTCTTTCTTTTCCTTTTCTTCTTTTCTTTTTCTTTTCTTTTCTTCTTTTTTTTTCTTTTCTTTTCTTTCCTTCTTTTCTTTATGTTCGTCACATGTGTTCTCTTATAGTGCCGCTGATTCCGAAAGAGGTGTATGAAAAATAAGTAAGGCTCGAAGGGGATAACAAGGGATAAGAGTGTTTGGATAGCAGAACAAAATGCCTTCATCATTTCAATCTTTAAGATATGCCAAATACGAACAGATACATTCAGAAAATAAAGAAATCGTACATAATATCTCTTGACCGTATCGGAATTGATGGCCATTTCTACACATTCTCCTTCCATATCTGTCAAATACAACGCTCCGTTAGACAACACTCTGGTTACTACAAATGGTCCCTGCCAGTTTGGGGCAAATTTTCCTTTTGCCTCAGCCCAATGAGGCAAGATCCGCCTCAGTACTGATTGCCCGACTTCAAATTTCCTTGGACGTACTTTTTTGTTGTATGCTCTTGCCATTCTTCGTTGGTACAGTTGGCCATGACACACTGATCCCAATCTTTTCTCATCGATCAAACTCAACTGCTCAAGACGGCTTTTCACCCATTCATCATCATCGATCTCAGCCTCTGCGATGATTCGCATAGATGGTATTTCCACTTCTGGGGGTATTACTGCCTCGGTACCGTATACCAATGAGTAAGGAGTCGCCCCTACCGAGGTACGCACGGTGGTGCGATATCCTAACAATGCAAAAGGCAATTTCTCGTGCCATTGTCTAGATCCTTCAACCATCTTCCGGAGTATTTTCTTTATGTTCTTATTGGCCGCTTCAACCGCACCATTTGCCTTGGGACGGTACGGAGTAGAGTGCCTGTGAGCAATCTTAAACTGCTCACATGTCTCCTTCATCAAATGGCTATTAAGATTATCCCCATTATCTGTGATGATTACCTTTGGGATACCAAACCGACAGATGATATTTGCATGCACGAAGTCAACTATAGCCTTCTTGGTCACAGACTTGAATGTCTTCGCTTCCACCCATTTGGTAAAATAATCTATAGCTACCAAGATAAACCTGTGCCCATTTGATGTTGCTGGATCAATTGGCCCAATAACATCCATGCCCCATGCAACAAAAGGCCATGGCGTGGACATCGTATGTAATTCTGATGGTGGAGCATGAATCAAATCTCCATGTATTTGGCATTGATGACACTTACGCACAAAACTGATACAATCTCGCTCCATCGTGAGCCAATAATAACCTGCTCGGAGAATCTTCTTTGCTAGAACATACCCATTCATATGCGGTCCGCAAACTCCGGAATGCACCTCAGTCATGATAGTTGTGGCTTGCCGTGCATCTATACATCTCAACAAACCGAGCTCTGGCGTTCTTTTGTACAGTACTCCCCCACTAAGGAAACACCCACTTGCCAACCGTCGAATTGTTCTTTTCTGATCACTGGTGGCCTGCATTGGATATACTCCCGCTTTGATGTACTCTTTGATATCATGGAACCACGGCTCTCCATCGATTTCCTTTTCTATCACATTACAGTAAGCATGCTGATCATGGACTTGAATCTGCAATGGATCAACATAGGCCTTATCTGGATGGTGCAACATTGATGCCAAAGTAGCCAAAGCGTCAGCAACCTCATTATGAATCCTTGGAATGTGTCTGAATTCTATGGCCTGAAAACGCTGGCAAAGCTCATGCAGACATTGCCGATACGGTATAAGCTTCAAGTCCTATGTTTCCCATTCCCCTTGAATCTGGTGTACCAGTAAGTCCGAGTCACCCATGACCAAGACTTCCCGTATACCCATATCCACAGCTAATCTCAATCCCAATATACACGCCTCATATTCTGCCATGTTATTTGTACAGTAGAAATGAAGCCGAGCTATAACGGGGTAATGTTGACCTGTTTCCGAAATAAGTACCGCACCTATTCCTACGCCTTTCATATTGGCGGCCCCATCAAAGAAAATTTTCCATCCTGACTTCTCAGCTTGTTCTAATTCTTCAATGTGCATTACCTCTTCATCAGGGAAATAAGTTTTCAAAGGCTCATAATCTTCATCAATGGGGTTCTCAGCCAAGTGATCGGCTAATGCCTGTGCTTTCATGGCAGTCCGTGTCACATAGACAATGTCGAACTCTGTAAGTAAGATCTGCCACATTGCAAGCCTTCCTGTGGGCATGGGTTTCTGAAAGATATACTTCAACGGGTCCAAGCGAGATATAAGGTAAGTGGTGTAATATGACAAGTAATGTTTCAATTTCTGTGCCACCCAAGTTAGGGCACAACATGTCCTTTCCAGATGAGTATACTTGACCTCGTAAGATGTGAACTTCTTACTGAGATAGTAGATAGCCTGCTCCTTTCTGCCTGTAACATCATGCTGCCCCAGTACACAGCCGAATGAACTATCCACAACTGTCAGATATAGAATCAAAGGCCTCTCTGGTTCTGGTGGGACCAACACGGGTGGGTTTGACAAATACCCCTTTATCTTATCAAAAGCCTCCTGGCATTCATCAGTCCATTTGACCGCGGCATCTTTCTTTAACAATTTGAAAATTGGTTCACATGTTGCCGTGAGCTGAGCAATGAACCTGCTGATATAGTTCAGTCTTCCCAACAAACTCATCACATCGGTTTTGTTTCTTGGAGGTGGCAACTCCTGAATAGCTTTGATCTTTGACGGGTCTAATTCAATACCCCTCCGGCTAACTATAAATCCCAACAACTTTCCAGATGGCACCCCGAAAGCACATTTCGCAGGATTGAGCTTAAGATTGTACCTGCGAAGCCTTTGAAAGAATTTTCTCAAATCTCTGACATGGTCGGATTGCTGTCTAGACTTCACGATCACATCATCCACGTATACCTCGATTTCTTTATGTATCATATCATGGAAGATAGTTGTCATGGCCCTCATATAAGTTGCCCCAGCATTTTTCAAACCAAACGGCATGACCCGATAACAATACGTTCCCCACGACGTGATGAATGCCGTCTTTTCTGCATCTTCCTTGTCCATTAGAATCTGATGATAACCCCCATAACAATCCATAAAAGAGCCAATATCATGTTTGGCACAATTGTCGATCAGTATATGGATGTCGGGCAGTGGGAAATTATCTTTTGGGCTTGCCTTGTTAAGGTCTCGATAATCGACGCACACCCTGGTCTTGCCATCTTTCTTTGGCACAGGCACGACATTGGCTAACCAAGTGGGGTACCGTGTAACCTGAATGACCCTTGCCTCAAACTGCTTGGTGATCTCTTCTTTGATCTTCACACTTATGTCTGTTTTGAACTTTCTCAACTTCTGCTTGACTGGGAGGAGTGCTGGATCGGTGGGCAATTTATGAACCACCAAATCGGTGCTTAGACCCGGCATATCATCATATGACCATGCAAAAACGTCTTTGTACTCATGCAATACTTTAATTATCTCCTCCTTGAGTTGTGGCTCCAAATGAACACTTATTTTAGTTTCCCGTACATTATCTTGGTCCCCTAGATTAACTGCTTCTGTGTCATTTAGGTTAGGTTTGGGTTTTTCTTCAAAGTGACTTAATTCTTTACTAATTTCCTCATAAGCTTCATCATTATTACAATCCACCCCATCATCACACTCGATCTCTTGTATTATTACTTCTGAACTAGATTGGCTTTTAAAACTGGGCCGAAGATTCCTCATGCATGTCATGTCATTGATATCAGCATAAAAAGAACTGTACAAAGAAAAGAAAAGAAAATGGAAAGAGAATTAGGGACGAAGAAAATTGCATTTCATTAAACGTAAAGACAACAAGATTTTAACTCATCCAAATGGACGGAACATAACAACTGGATTACAAACCCTGGAATAATCCAGGTGACAAAAAGGAAAACAAAACCCACTACCACGACTCCCTCCGAACTGGAAGAGGAGTAGCTTCCCAATTGTTGATGTTAGCACGTGGTTCGATGTACTGTATGTCTGCTCTGCTTGACCCTTCCCCGGCCTCAACCATGTTTACTTCAGTAAATACTTTCTCAAACACCTTATCCAAATTCCCATCCGCCTCAATTAACGAACCTGACATCTTTGCCAATGATTGTTTCTTAATACTCGGTCTGACGAAGGACCTGGACAATCGAGGAATTGGTTTAGGGAGCACCCAAGCTTTCTTCTTCAATTTACGGGCCTTTCTGACATCTGCCGCTGTTGGTTTGAACCCTAACCCGAAGGTGTCCAGATTTTTGGGCAAAGACACAGGTTGAGTAATGCCCTGCAGTTCAACCCCTAAACCCTTCCCGGGCACGAACCCGTTATTCAGCATTTCTGACACTACCATGATGGTCGCAGCTGACATCCTGGGACATGGCATGCTTTTACCCTCAGGCACCCTGCTCACCGAAACCGTGTCGAGGATCTGATACACCCATGGCCCCTTATCATCTTCGGTCTCTATAAAGGGTACAATGGAATCATTCATGGCGCATGTGGGATCTTCCCCATGTAACACAATTTCTTGTCTGTCCCACTCGAATTTGATCATTTGGTGCAGTGTGGAGGGCACGGCTTTTGCCGCGTGAATCCACGGTCGACCCAACAAAAGATTATAGGATACTGCAGCATCCAACACCTGAAATTCCATCGTGAACTCGACTGGGCCAATAGTCAATTCGAGTACAATATCCCCTACCGTGTTTGTTCCCCCTCCATCGAACCCTCGAACACAAATGCTATTTTTGCGGATTCTATCCTCATCAATCTTTAACTTGTTCAATGTGGATAACGTGCAAATATTAGCGCTCGACCCGTTATCGATTAGTGCCCGAGTAACCATTGAACCTTCACATTTGACCGTCAAATAGAGAGCCTTGTTGTGTTCTGTGCCTTCCATAGGCAATTCATCATCAGAAAATGCTACCCTATTCACTTCAAAGATCTTGTTGGCAATTGTCTCTAAATGGTTTACTGAAATTTTGTCAGGCACATGAGCCTCATTCAATATCTTCATTAAAGTTCGGCAATGCTCATCGGAGTGAATTAATAATGACAACAACGAGATTTGGGCCGGTGTTTTTCTCAGTTGCTCAACAATGGAATAATCTTGTCCTTTCATCTTTTTCAGAAACTCTTCTGCATCTTCTTCTGTTACAGCTTTTTTAACTGGCACTGGATTGTCTTTTGCGCCTTTAGCTTTTCTCAACTCTTCGGGGGCGAAACAACGTCCCGACCGGGTCAGTCCCTGTGCTTCACAACTTTCTTCCTCAATTTCCTTTCCTTTGTATGTCACCACTACCTTGTCATATTTCCAGGGTACGGCTTTGCTATCAACCATGGGTAACTGGACTACCAGTTTTATGACAACCGGTTCTACATAGGCTCCATTCACAACCACCACAGGCGCGGATACTGACCTTGGTACCACTATCTTGACTGGCTCCTGCTTTTTCTCGACCGCAAATGGTCCCTCTCCCATTACTAGCACTGGCTTGTCTTTTATTGTTTTTAACTGAACCACTGGCCTTGCACTCACTGTCTTTTCTTTGGTTTCCGTAGAACGAATCACCATAACCACCTGCGAAGGTTTCTTAGGCTCTGCCCCCTTATGTATCAGTTCGATCATGTTGGCCTCATAATGTGCTGGTAACGGATTTTGATTGATGTTCGGGGCCTCTGGAGCCTGTACCTCAATACGACGATTATCAATGAGCTCTTGGATTGCATTTTTCAACTTCCAACATTTTTCAGTATCGTGCCCCGGCATCCCTGAGCAATACTCGCAGCTAACAGAATGGTCCAGGTTTCTGGGAAGAGGATTTGGTGCTTTGGATTCAACTGCGGTTAGCATCCCCAACTGTTTCAATCTGTGGAAGAGAGAAGTGTAAGATTCTCCCAGCGGAGTAAATGTTTTTTTGTTTGGGGCCTTCTCATTTCTAAAAGCTTGGTTTGGGCGGAAGCTGGTTCCTGGTCTGTTAGCCCTGGGAGGTGGATAGGTGTTTTGTGGGTGTGGCTGTGTATTTTGGGGACTTGGTGTACGCCATTGCGAGTGCACTGGGGGTTGAGTGTAGGTCTGGGCGTGGTGAATAGAAAAGTGTGGTTCTGGTGGTGGATAATAGTGTTGCGGTGGACCATATGGGGTATATTGATAGTTTGGGTGATGGGGTCTGGGTTGGTTGTAGTAGAGTGGACGGTTATTGTGCCTGGACCAAACATTAGCTTCAACTGCAGCAACTTCTTCTTTCTTCTTCTTCCCAGCACACCACCAGTACCGCTTTGGATGGCCTGGGTGGTTGCTTTCAACGCCGAGTAGCTCAAGATCTTGTTAGATTTCAATCCTTCTTCAATCATGGCTCCCATCTTTACCACTTCATTAAACGACTTCCCGACAGATGTCACTAGATGACCAAAATAGGTAGGTTCCAATGTTTGCAAGAAGTAATCTACCATCTCACTCTCCCGCATGGGAGGATCAACCCTTGCAGCTTGTTCCCTCCAGCGGAAACCAAACTCTCTAAAACTTTCCCCAGGCTTCTTTTCTAGTTTCAACAATGACAGACGATCAGGGACTATTTCGAGGTTATATTGAAAATGGCCGATGAATGCCTGGGCCAAATCATCCCATGTATACTATCGGCCGGGGTCTTGCCTCGTGTACCATTCTAGCGCTGACCCGCTCAGGCTTTGCCCGAAATATGCTATCAACAACTCATCCTTTCCCCCAGCTCCTCTCATTTTGCTATAGAAACCACACAGATGGGCTACTGGGTCACTGTGCCCCTCATATAAGTCAAACTTTGGCATTTTAAACCCCGCAGGCAACTGTACATCAGGAAAAGGGCACAAATCTTTGTATGCGACACTAACTTGGTTTCCTAAACCATGCATGTTCCTGAAGGATTGCTCCAGGCTTTTGACTTTATGAATCACCTCCTCTTGTTCTGCATTCTTAACCGGTTTCTCAACTTCTCCCGGGATTTCAAAATGGGGAGAGGAGGTATATGGCTCAGGCGCTTTGAAAGTGGGTTCAGGAGGGTAATATTGGGTATCGTGAGCTTGGAATAGCGGCTCACTGGATGATCTATGTAGTGGAGCTGGGGGAGGTGCCACAAAGACGAGAACCATGGGTGGTGGAGGGTTTTGTTTGGAGGGTGGAGCTGGGGGAGCGTATGACGTGGTACCATAACCCTGGGCCTGATAAGGGAAAGTTGAAGATGCGTGGGGAGTGATAGGCTCCTGAGCTTGAGCCAAGGGTGGGATGTAAAATGGGTTGGCAGGATATAGTGGTGCTGGGTGTCCCTGCGACCATGCCTGATGCATTTCAGCCATTTGTGCTTTTAATTTCCTCATCTCTTCTTTCATAGCACCCACATCTGTTACCTCAACCTCATTCGAAGGGTCTACGATGCTGATTTCCAAATCCTGCCCTGTCATTTTTACTTGATCTTTTGACCGGGTGTTGTATGGATGAGTTGCCAGAATTGTCAATCAATTAACCACCTGCCTGGTATCACACATTTAGACAACCACTTTGTTAGCGATTAGGTCTTAACAGATTTAACAACCACACGTTGGCATGAATGCACTTATACAGTTATTCCTTTCTATTATGCGTTTGCCCGATTGCATGCGTCATCCCGGCATTTCATTCCTTGTTTCATTTTTCTTCTCCTCGCCTTATCCCTCTCTTGTGCTTTTTCTTTTCTCTCTCTTGTTTTTCCGCTCTTTTCTTTCTTTCTATTTTTCTTGGTTTTCCTTATATTTTCCTTTTCATTCTTTTTGTTTTCTTTTCGGTTATGGTCGAATCTTATGGAGATTGCCTACGTATCGTGACCCCGCACGAATCAAACCAAGCGTAGTTCATGAAGATAAATGTAAAAATAAGGGTGGAAATAAAATGCTCAACTTTCATTAATAAACAGACTCTTACAAACTCGACATCTTTTGTTTTGGAAAGAAACTAACAAACGCAATCTGAAAGCAAACAAAAACTCTAAGCTTGCAAACATACTCAATCCAGAAAGATAACGGACGTACAAAAGACTGACTCAAAATGGTAGACACTCACAGACACGGACTATGCATATTCTAGTGCTTCAAACTTAGGTATCCGCGGGGCGTCGTTCGGCCTCGCCGCGGGTCTAGGATCCAAATCCCTTTCAAGCTGCTCTAACTCATTCATGGTTCGCTTCACATAGATCATCACTGCTGAGATAAAAGTAGTACGGGTCATGTCTTCACAAACCCGGCATCTCCTGACAATAGCATGAGCAATGGCTCTAATCCTGTCTTTTGTTTGCTTCTTTTCTATGAGCAAGCGTCTTATCTGATCGCTGCACGTCTTTAAAGCTCGAGAGTCTTGCAAGTGCTGGTCTTGCAGCTGTTGCACTTCTGCCTCCATTTGGGCTAACAAGTTGTAACAATGTCCGCTTTCAGTTTCGAAGTCTCTAGCCTGCCTAACCGCTCTACCTTCAAGGGCAACTACTTTTCTCTTTAAATTGGCAACAATTTTCTCATGGTCCCTTTTCAACTGATTCAAGTATTGGCGACGCTCTTCGGTTCTTGTCGCCCACTGTGCTTTAAGTTCTGCCATGACATTTTCAGCTTTTCCTAGCTCATCCCGCCATTCTCTGACTTCGCTTTCCAATCTTTTTACCAATTGTTCATCGGATCGGCTCCTCGGTTGCTTATCGATGGTTATCTTCAACTGTCGGACTTGGGCCTTAAGAGCGTCATTTTCTCTGGCTAGTCTATTCTTTTCACCTTGATCCTCGGCAACCTGTACACTGTTCTCGAATTTCAGACTCTCGACTTGTTGCTTTAATTTACCAATCTCAACTCGATAGCTTTCTTCCTTTGCTAACCAATCCCACTGCTCTTGGGACGACTTGGCGAAATCTTCGAGATGAGGTCTTTTAGCCGGTCTCCCATATGCCACGTCACCTCTGAACCATTCGTGATACCCTGGAGCAATTTCCCCTCTGACCCTATCGGACACACAAGTGTTTGCCATCAGATATTGACACTCACTCCAAATTTGACGAACCTCTTCCTCGGGGAATCGACCGTCAGGACTAATTTCGACCACTTGGGTACTCAAATCTTCATCTCTTGGTATTACTTGATATCTACCGAGTTGCCTCAGAACCCGATACGGTGCATAAGGTTGTATGCTTTTGAGTCCCATTAACAAAAAATGCGGTCGGGCTGCTGGCATATATATGACTTCCTCGACAGACAACCATCCAAGCACCCACTGTATCTGGCTAGCCTCGAGGTTCCGAAATAATAATGCCCAAGCCGTGACTCCTTCAGGTAGACCAGCCCCTTTGATTCTCGTACAAAATTCCCCTATACAAGTTTTCTCAGCCGAGCCATAACTCAATAACTGAGAGCGCAGGCACAAATGCTCAATCATCCACATTTGTAACAATAAGTTACATCCCTCAAAAAATTTGCCCCCAGCTTTGCACGCAGTGAGAGCTCTGAAGATATCAGCCACAATCATAGGTGCTAAAGTGCTTTTCCCCATGGTTTGCAAAGTACTGACGACGCCTGCTACTTTCAAATCAATATTACCATCTTTCCTTGGGAATATTACGAGACCCAAAAAAGCTACCATAAATGCC
The DNA here is from genome assembly GCF_000715075.1 of Nicotiana tabacum. Classification (NCBI taxonomy): domain Eukaryota; kingdom Viridiplantae; phylum Streptophyta; class Magnoliopsida; order Solanales; family Solanaceae; genus Nicotiana; species Nicotiana tabacum. Next base: position 31,741,382 of record NC_134089.1, on the reverse strand, counting down.
ACTCGCCTGTGTTCCTCCCATTTTTGTCGGCTATTTCTGCTGCAAAGCTTAAAGTCTGGATTATTGAACCCGCCCACATGGCCATATCTATCATACACGAAGCGGAAACTGCAGAAACCCTTTGCAAAATCTGAGTGATGAACTGTCCGGGGTACTTTCAAGGAATCCAGGAATCGATGTATGGTAATGGCCCTAGGAGCAATCAAGTATTTGAATCTCAATGGAGATTGGTCACTTCCAATGTACCCCGCTATTTCCTCTATTGTTGGGGTGAGTTCAAAGTCTGAAAAATGAAACACATTATGTGCCGAATCCCAATGGGCGACCAATGCCCTGATGATATCCCCCCGAGGCTGAATGTCTAATAAATCCGGAAGGTCTTTCAAATATTTTCTCACTTCGTCTTGCCCTTCTTTGCCCAAATCATTCCACCACAATTGCAGCTCAAAAGGGATTTTGGTCATTATTGAAAAAGGCTCATTTATTGTCGTGCTCATCCTGCACATTTATTAAAGCGTTTAAGCAAAAGAAAACTTTTATTTAACTCCAAAAACTACTATCTATATTATCGACTCAAAATTAACCCTATATTTAAAATGAAGAACTCAATTATTAATTCTAATGTTTTTAGATAAAAGACTCGATATTGCGACACGGCCTTCCTGCGCCTCAAGGGCGAAAATTTTAAGGCTGTGAGGGTCAAAAATCAAAATACGACCAAAGGTGGCTGTTTATGCAAAGTCAGCCCTCCGGTGCCCCGTTTGGGAATATTTGGCTATTTATGACATAACAACATCACCTGACTTATTTATGACTCTTTTTTTATTATTTTTTCAAATTAGGAAACTCAATATTGCAAACACGGCCTTTCAACGTCTCGGAGACAAAGATTTTTAAGGTTGTGTGGGTCAACTGGACCAAATCTTAAATATGACCCAAAAGTGGCTGTTTATGCAAAGTCAGCCTTCTGGCGTCCCATTCGGGAACATTCGGCTATGTCTTGATAAAACAACGTCACCCGACTTCTTTATGACAAAATTAAATTTTGACATATTTTTTTTTATTTTTTAGCAAAAGGGGAGGCTGGACACCGTCCGACTTATTTATGACAAAATTAAAATTTTGACACGTTTTTTTATTTATTTATTGGTTTTTGGCTATTTTAGCAAAAATGAGGGTTGGACCCGATGAGGGTTGCCTGACGTATCTCACATCCGGTGAGAATCAAACCCGCGTAGTTCGGGCAAATTAACCGAACTATTTTAAAACATGACTCTTTTCCATTTTTATTTTTTCCTGGCAAGAAAATCTATTTTCCTTTTCTATTTTTGAAAAAGACAAAATAACGATTTTTTTTTCATTTTCAACAAACAATAAAACAATCTATTTTTCCAAAAAAAATAAAAGACTCTTTTTTTTCTATATTTTTTAGTAAAATAAAATATTTTCCTCTTTTCAAAATTTCGGCAGAGTTTCGCCAGTAATTGGTCATTGATTTTTTCTAAAATAATCAATTAACTCCCTAACTGATATATTCTTTTTCCCTTTTTTTTCTTCAATTTTCCAACATTCCCGAGATTCAGAAACCGGTCAACATGCAAGTTCGAAACAAATATATGTACAGAGCAAGTAGGATGCATCAGAATGGTCTTTTCATTTCAGGTTGCTAGTCCTAGACGGACCCAACCCCTGTGTTGAGTCCCCTAAGTCAAATGCAACGTGATGCAAATAAGCGTTCCTACTAGGGATCCGGCATGAAGTCACGTTATTCTATATTCAAAACCTGGGTCAGTGTACTAGACTGTGTACCCGAGCGGACAACTCGAGTCGAGGAGGGGGCAACTTACCGGGAACCAAAAGGCCATCCGGCTTCGTAACTTGTCCGACCTCTTTCTTATTTCAGGGTATAACACTAACAGAATAGGGAGTCTCAACCAGTAAGCACATCCCCGTAGGTGAAGACAGAAGGGTTCGGCACAGTTTATATATACAGTCAAATAATATCAAAGTGGTAAAAGCAGCATTTAGCACATTAGGCTCAAACATGTAAAAATCAGATAAAGCCAAATATAACAATTTATCTAAGCTCGAATCTCTAACCCCGAACCAGTGGTTCTGGGTTACCACACTTATCCCCAGCAGAGTCGCCAGAGCTGTCACACCTCCTTTTTCCGCCCCCGCGAGGGTACAAGGAGTTTTTTCCAATTAAAGGACAGTCGAAACGGGATTTGTTTATTTATTTCAGAGTCGCCACTTGGGAGATTTAGGGTGTCCCAAGTCACCAGTTTAATCCCGAATCGAGGAAAAGAATGACTCTGTATTACAGTCCGCGAACCAGAAATCTGGATAAGGAATTCTGTTAACCCGGGAGAAGGTGTTAGGCATTCCCGAGTTCCGTGGTTCTAGCACGGTCGCTCAACTGTTATATTTGGCTTGACTATCTGATATAATACGTATTATAAACTTATGTGCAAATTTAACTTTTAAAAACCGCTTTTATCATTATTTATTTTATACAAAATTGCAACGTCGTGAAAACGCATCTCGAGCCACGCCACAACCAGTGCACGCGTGATTTGTTGACGCATTTTGACTTCGTCAAGATCGTGATTTGGGTTACATAAATGTACACCCGTATTCAAGAAAATAACCTTATTAAATATGCGCCAAAATACTACGCGTTATGATATTATTAGGTAAGACCGTGAATTTTACTAAATCGCCCATCTTGAAATCTAGGTATTTTCTTATATAAAAAAAATAAATAAATAAGATTGAAGGACTGCAATTTTTTGTATTATTTATATTTGTTTATTTGTTAGCGAGATCCTCCCTTATTTTATGAATACCCTTTAATGACTACATCTTTATTATTACTAAGTTTGTCCATAATTATGAAGTCAATCTCTACATACTTAAAAATAACATATTAATTACTAATTCAAAATAAATATTAATGGAAAGTAATATTACTAAAATGATAATTACGAACAACATGGAATTGCCCAAAAAGTAAAAAAAACTAATTATCCCATAGTTGGATTAGAACATATTGTTAGTATGACTTAAGCTTATTGAAATTAATTATTTACAAATACTGAAAATTAAAAAAAAACTTGATTACTAAACCATATTTCTAAAAGTTAAACAATTTAAACTTAACTAACTTTGTTTTAATTCACATCATGTCCTAATACTTGATTCGCAAACTAATTCATGTTTTAACTGAAATTAACTACATGATTCCGATTAACTTAATGTTGACAAAAAACCTTATGAATAAGGAATTAATCAATTTTTGCCAAACTAATTCAATAACGCCATTTTTTACGTTATTTCTTCTATTTTGATTATTAAACAGTTTTAATTAGTAATCCGTCTTGAATATATTTCCTAATAATCCGGTTAAGGCGTTATTTAATATATCGCTATAACATGTCTAATTATGCCAAATGACAGTGATTGACAGAATAATAATACATGAATAATCTAAATACAATACAAAAAAATTAAAACTAAATTAAAAATTTAACATTCCGTTCTTCATTTCAGCTTACAAAATGCCAAAATTACAGTTGTGTACCTGGTATTGCCAATATAAGAAGAAGAAAGTCAGCCACGCAGTAATCAATACAGCACAGCAACAAAAGTCCAATAGCAGTAACAATCCAGGAACAGAGTTTGCAAACCGGTGGAGTATTAAACTCAAAACAAAAGCTTCAAGCTTTGATGAAAAACAATTAATTCTGATTTCAAACAATGAAAGAAAGCAAAAGTTTTTTTTTTTAGTTTTTTTTTTTGAAAGTTTAAATATTTTTTTTTCGGAATTTTCTCTCTCTTAAATGTTCAGCCCTCTTTTTTTTCTCTCTTATTTTCTTTCTGTTCAGATTCGTTCTTTTTCTTCTGTATTCTCTCGTATCTGTCCGTGTCTTATCTTCAAGACTTCCTATATATAATCCCAACCCTTTAATCAATTAAAATCAATCCATTTTCTCTACCAAACCCATTATCTTCCCACTTATCCTCATTACATTAAATAAATATATCACACCACCCCATTATTTTTTGTCCCACATGCCTAACATAAATAAATACAAGATTCCTCCTCACTAAATTTTGTCTTGTCCCCCCTTTATATTAAACAACTATATCACAACCCACCCCATTACATTTGTCCCCCATGCTTCATATAAACAAATACAAAATGTACAATTCCTAAACTACCCCTCCGACCTTATTGCAAATTACTATTTTACCCCCGAACATACTACAAATTACCAAACTACCCCATCAGCTATAACAATCAATTAATCAAACTTAACCAAAATATAGACAATATGATCAATTTCTAACAATGTTTAAACAACAAATCACATGAACATGATTTCTTCAATATTTCAACAACAAATCACATGAACACAAATTGAACAACAAAGAACAACTAAAATTTGATTGAACAATATTTTTTTAGCAACAAACAATCCTATTTTCAGATTCAACAACAACAATCAAACAAGTATATTTAGATTTCCAAATTCAATAATATTGAACTTAAAATCAACTCTAACAACATCACAACAAACAATTCCTATATTAAACTTAAACAAGATTATGAGACAAATTCAAGAAATAATCATAAGTGATAAACAAGAAATCAAACTATACAAATTTCGGATTCAAGATCAACCAAACAAAGTATGAACATGAATGAAAATATTTTAAACAACAAACATGATGGATTCAAACGATTAAATCAATATATTTCCCTTAACACAACTAAATTCTTTTAGACAAATAACAAGATCGACGAAGAAACAATTATGAACTTAAGCTTGAACTTAACAATATTAACAATTTCTAAAAATACATAAACACATGAAACAAATTGAAGAAATAGTCAATTAAATTTCAATTTGAATCTAACAAACATTAAACTAACAAATATTCACTTAAACAATAATACAAACATGAAATAAACATGAAAAATAACTAATTAACTTCCATTTGAAATCTGAAAATTAATTCAACAAAAATACATGAACATGAACAAAACCAAAAATCAAATATCTAACCATAGACATGAACAAAACAAACATTTGTCGATTTTAGATTCGAAAATATCAAAACAAAATACGGACAAAATAAAACTCAAAAATTACAAACCGGAGATGAACAACGACGAATTCGATTGTATGGACTGTTTCGACAAACCTCGAATGGGAATAAATTTGTCCGGACTCAACGACGAACTCACCTTCCTTGTAAACTTGACGAACTCAAAACTACGCTCGACGACCTCGACTAAAACTCGACCAAACGAAATGGTTGAATCTTGTTTTGGGACTGAAGGCGACGAGAAGAAGATGAAGAAGGCGTTGGACGTAGCAACTACTACAGTGACGACGGAGCAGTGACAGCAGCCATGGCGGACTGCTTGTCGTCGTTCATGGTGAAGCAGCTCGAGCTTGAAGCGGTAGGGGAGGTCGACGTACAGAAGCAGTCGACGCAGCAGCGCGAGCAATCAATGCAGCAGCGTGGAGAAGATGGCGACGGGGTTGTTACTGAGTTTGGGCGCCATGGACGTGAAGCAAACGACGAAGAGCTGGATCTTGGAAGGAAACAAAAGCAGCGCGACAAAGCCGACGGGGAGGTCGCCGGACAGTTGCTCGTCATTGAGGCAATGCCATGGTAGCCATGTCCATGCCGAAGCTGGAGCAACGACATCCGTTCGGAGCATCCATGGCTGCTCGTCGTAGCTGGACGCGGGCAGCAGGAAGGTAGTCGACGCAGAGGTCGTTCACGATGCAACTCGGAGAAAATGAAGCGTTTGGATGGCGAAGCTAAAGGCAGCCATGGATGAGCCTGAAGTTTTGAAGGTTTGGAGAAGAAGCCATGGGAGGTGTTCTTGAGTTTTTGGGAAGAAGAAGCCAAAGGGTGTGGGGGGCGGACCATTTTTTAGGTTTTTTAGGGTTTTTTTTCTTTTTGTTTTTCTTTTTGTGTTTTGAATGAAGAGGGGTGTTGTCTTAATGGGTTAATGGGGCGGACCGGGTCGACACGATCTGAAGTGGACTGGGTCATGGGGAAGATTGGGCAATTATTTGGGCCTGAGGTTGAAATTTGAAGAAGTGGCCCAATCCGATTTATCTTTGTATTTTTATTATTTTTTCTTCTTTTATTTTTCTAAAAATAAATTATAAAAGTACTTAAATTATTATTAAGAACTAAATTAAATTATAAAAGAGCAAATTAACTCCCAATAACAATTAACGCACAATTAAGTAATAATTAAGCATAAAATTGTTCATTTGGACATTAAATGCTAAAAATGCAAAAGATGCCTATTTTTTGTAATTTTTAATTTTTGTAAAACTAATTTAATTACTAACAATTGTAGAATTAAATCCTACATGCAAAATGCGACATATTTTTATATTTTTTATTAATTTAACAAATAAGCAAACACAGACAAATACAAATAATTATCCAAAAATATCACAAAAATACTCAAAATTGCACACCATGGAAAATCATTTTATTTTGCATTTTTTTGGGAGTATTTCTCATATAGGGCAAAAATCACGTGCTTACAGCCTCTACCATAAGAATCCCTACCTCCAGACGAGGTACCACTGAATCTACTAGAATGACGGGGCCTCTTATCAGACCCATGACCACCTCCTTGAGCAAGTGTCATCTCTATCCGGTGGGCACCATCTGCCGCCTCCTGAAATGAAATCTCACTACCGACACTCATGTCCATCTGAACACGGATCGACTGGGCCAACCCATCAATAAACCTCCGCACCCTCTCTCTATCGGTGGGGAGTATCACAATGGCATGACGAGCAAGATCAATGAACCGGGTCTCATACTGGGTGACCGTCATAGGACCCTGCTGGAGACACTCAAACTGCCTGCGAAGAGCATCTCGTTGAGTAACTGGAAGAAACTTCCCCAGAAATAACTCTGAAAACTGATCCCAGGTCAATGATGGCGACCCTGCTGGCCTGGCTAAATAGAAATCCCTCCACCAAGTCTTGGCGGATCCTGCCAGGCGAAAAGTGGCGAAGTTGACCCCATTGGTCTCTACAATGCCCATAGTCCGTAGAACCTCATGACAGCTGAATAGGAAATCCTGAGCATCCTCTGAGGGAGTGCCACTATATATGGTAGTGAAGATCTTGGTGAAACGATCAAGCCTCCACAAAGCATCCGCGGACATAGCCGCACCATCTGACTGGGCTGCACAGCAGACTGAACTGCCACGGCTGGCTGAACTGCTGGAACCTGGGCCGGAGGAGCTACCGGCTCTGGAGTATGAGTAGCGGGAGTCTGAAATCCTCCCCGAGCCTGAGATGTGGCTGGAGCTACGGGAAGTAAACCCGCTCTAGAAATGCTCTCCATAAAGCCTACCAGTCGGACCAAAGCGTCCTGAAGCACTGGAGTGGTTATGAAACCTTCTGGGACCTGAGCTGGGCCCACTAGAACAGCTGGGGCAGGAAACCTCCTCCTCAAAATCGACCTGAGGCTCCGTCGCTGGAAATGCTGCTCGGGGCTGAGCTCTACCCTGGCCTCGGCCTCTGACACGGCCTCGACCTTGCCCTCTGCCCCTAATAGGGGCTACTGCTAGGGGCTCAGGCTGTTGCGCGGTAGAAGAGGAAGCACGTGTCCTCGTCATCTCCGAAAGAACAGAGTGGAAAGACAATCAGTACTTGAGAAACAGAATCGCACGACAAGAATGAACAAGGTGAAGTTGTCCTAACTCAGTAGCCTCTGCGGGATAAATACAGACGTCTCCGTACCGATCCCTCAGACTCTACTGAGCTTGTCCGTGAGTTGTGAGACCTAAGTAACCTAGTGCTCTAATACCAACTTGTCACGACCCGGATTTCCCACCATCGGGTGTCGTGATGGCGCCTACTATTGGAGCTAGGCAAGCCAAATATTTAAAACACCTTTCCTGCTTTCTTTCAAACAATATAATAAACGAGATAAAATTTAAGCGGAAGACTTTAAATCTAAAGCAACTGAAAACCAAAAGTGCGTAAGTTTAATATACATCACTACCCAAGGTCTGGTGTCACTAGCTCACGGACTACTATAGAATACTACAAACAATGTCTGAAAGGAAATACATCATATTTGTCTGATACAAGATGAACAAACGAAAAACATGGAAAGGGACTTCGGCCTGCGAACGCCAGCTAGGCTACCTCGAGAGTCCCTGGACTAAAGACAGCTCCCAGAAATCCTACTGCTGTGGTCCGTAAGCTGCTCCATGATCTGTGCACAAAAATGCACAGAGTGTAGCATCAGCACAACTGACCCCATGTGCTGGTAAGTGTCTGGCCTAACCCCGACGAAGTAGTGACGAGGCTAGACAGTACCTACCACAATTAACCTGTACAGATATATATACAACAAGTGCATGCCACACGATCCCATAATATCATATATAAGTGGACGGCGTGCCACACGATCCCATAATATCATATATAAGTGGACGGCGTGCCACACGATCCCATAATATCATATATAAGTGGACGGCGTGCCACACGATCCCATAATATCATATATAAGTGGACGGCGTGCCACACGATCCCATAATATCATATATAAGTGGACGGCGTGCCACACGATCCCATAATATCATATATAAGTGGACGGCGTGCCACACGATCCCATAATATCATATATAAGTGGACGGCGTGCCACACGATCCCATAATATCATATATAAGTGGACGGCGTGCCACACGATCCCATAATATCATATATAAGTGGACGGCGTGCCACACGATCCCATAATATCATATATAAGTGGACGGCGTGCCACACGATCCCATAATATCATATATAAGTGGACGGCGTGCCACACGATCCCATAATATCATATATAAGTGGACGGCGTGCCACACGATCCCATAATATCATATATAAGTGGACAGCGTGCCACACGATCCCATAATATCATATATAAGTGGACGGCGTGCCACACGATCCCATAATATCATATATATGTGGACGGCGTGCCACACGATCCCATAATATCATATATAAGTGGACGGCGTGCCACACGATCCCATAATATAATTCATAATATCTGAATTCATATAGTAGACCCCTTCAGGAGAGAATAACAACTCAATACCTTTAACCCGGCAAGGGTACGGCTAACAGCCCAAAATATCCCGACAAAGGAGAATATATATATCAGTCTACACATCCCGGCAAGGGAGTATTCACAACACATTCTCCTTTTTAAATCCATTCTTCCTCAACTAACACATTCATGTTCGAGCTAACGCTCCAAAAGTACACCAATCGCAATCTTACCTCAACCGTTCATATTATGTGAAACTCATCAAATAAACAAGGAGCTTGTGTCACATTATTTGAATTAAAAGCAATCAAGACTCACGGTCATGCTAGACTCCGGTGCATAGATAACCGTCACCATACCTATACACCGTACTCCACATTAGCAAGTAGCAAATATCATCCTAATCCTATTCCCTCAAGCCAAAGTTAGAACAAACACTTACCTCGAATGCTCCAAACTCAACTCACGCTTCTAGTACAGCTTTACCTCTTGATTCCACCACCAATCCGCTCGAATCTAGTCATAAGTTACTTAATCACATTAATAATTACTAAATGAATCATCCCTAATGCATGAAAATAGATTTTTCAAGGTTTTTCCCAAAAAGGTCAAAAATACCCTCGGACCCACGTGGTCGAAACTCGAGGTTCGGACCAAAACCCGGTTACTCATTCCCCCATGAATCCAAATATATGATTTGTTTTTAAATCGGACCCCAAATTGAGGTCCAACTTCTCAATTTGTAGAGAACCTAGGTTTTTACCCAAAACACCCAATTTTCCCCATGAAAATCTTTGATTTGAAGTTGAAATTATGTTAAAAGATGTTAAGGAGTAAAGAAATTAAGTTAGAAATCACTTACCAATCGTTTTGGGGAAGAAATATTGTTGGGAAAATCGCCTCTTAGGTTTTGGGTTTTTGAAAAGTGAAAAATGACTGAGATTTTTCGAACTTGTATACCTTTCTGAGGACCTGGCGCATACCGCACAAAAATGTGTTGCGGCCGCGCCGAGTGGGAGAAAAATTGGGGCTCTCTGAACCCTTCCAGCGTGGGCCGCACTATTTTGGTGTGCGGCCCCGCTGGTTAACCTGAAACCCTAGCCCTCAGACTCAGCCACGCGGACCGCACAAAAATGCATCGCGGCCGCACTGCTCCAGCGCGGACCGCGCGGAAATGACCGCGGCCGCGCTGGTGTCTGCAACACCTGAACCTGTATTTTCTTAAGTCCAAGACCTCCCGGGCCCCATTCAAAACCCTACCCGAGCCCTCGGGGCTCAAACCAAACATGCACACAACCTTAAAAACATCTTACGGACTTACTCGTGCGATCAAATCGCCAAAATAACATCATGTACATAGGATCAAGCCTCAAACACATGATTTTCTTTCTTCAACTTTCATAACTCAAATTCTCCATTTTTAGTCCGAAACACGTCATATGACGTCCGTTTTTAGCCAAACTTTACAGATAGTGCTTAACACATATTTAAGACTTGTACCGGGTGTCGGAACCAAAATACGAGCCCGATACCTATATTTTCTAACTCATTTTCATTTCAAACTTTCATATAAAATTTCAGAAAAAAACAATTTCTTTCAAAAATTCATTCCTCGGGCTTGGGACCTCAGAATTTGATTCCGGGCACACGCCCAAGTCCCATATTTTTCTACGGACCCTCCGGGACCGTCGAATCACAGGTCCGGGTCCGTTTACCCAAAATGTTGACCGAAGTCAACATTATGCATATTAATACCAAAATTCATCAAATGTTTCACATAATTCACATATTCTAACATAAAAACTTTCCGGCTATGCGCCCGTACTGCGCATGCAAATCGAGGCAACTAAAAGCGAGGTTTTCAAGTCCTTGGGAGTACGGAACAAGGAAGAATTACGGTGATGACCCCTTGGGTCGTCACACTCCAGCACTTGTTCAAACAGAAAGATGTCAATTTAAGGCGACGGAGATGGTTGGAGCTGTTAAAGGACTATGATATCACTATCTTGTATCATCCAGGGAAGGACAATGTATTGGCCAATGCCTTGAGTAGGAAGGTTGTGAATATGGACAGTTTGGCATATATTCTTGTTGGGGAGAGACCTCTTGCAGTTGATGTTCAGGCCTTGGCTAATCGGTTCATGAGGTTGGATATTTCGGAGCTCAATCGAGTCTTAGCTTGTGTGATTTCTCGATTTTCCTTATTTGATCGCATCAGAGAGTGCCAGTATGATGATCCTTATTTGTGTGTCCTTAAGGACAGAGTTCAGCACGACGATGCCAGAGATGCGACTATTGGTGATGATGGGGGTATTGAGGATGCAAGGCCGGATATGTGTGCCCAATGTAGATGGGCTTTGGGAGTTGATCTTAGAGGAGGCCCATAGCTCGCGGTATTCCATCCATCCGGGTTCCATGAAGATGTATTAGGATTTAAGACAGCACTACTGGTGGAGGAGAATGAAGAAGGATATTGTAGGATTTGTAGCTCGGTGTCTCAATTGTTAGCAGGTGAAATATGAGCATCAAAGACCGGTGGCTTGCTTCAACAGATAGATATCCTAGAGTGGAAGTGGGAGCGGATCACCATGGACTTTGTAGTTGGGCTCCCACGAACTTTGAAGAAGTTCGATGCTATTTAGGTGATTGTGGATCGGCTGACCAAGTCCGCGCACTTCATTCCTGTGTGTACTACCTATTCTTCAGAGCGGTTAGCAGAGATTTATATCAGAGAGATTGTTCGCTTGTATGGTGTCCCGGTTTTCATCATTTCAGATAGAGGTACTCGGTTTACTTCACAGTTTTGGAGGGCCCTGCAGCGAGAGTTGGGTACTCAGGTTGAGTTGAGCACAACGTTTTACCCTCATACGGACAGGCAGTCCGAGCGCACTATTTAGATATTGAAGGACATGTTGTGCACTTGTGTCATTAATTTTGGAGGGTCATGGAATCAGTTTCTACCGCTCGCAGAGTTTGCTTACAACAACAGTTATCAGTTGAGTAATTAGATGGCTCCATACGAGGCTCTATATGGGAGACGGTGTAGATCTCCAGTTGGTTGATTTGAGCCGGGTGAGACTAGGTTTTTGGGTGCAGACTTGGTACAGGATGTTTTGGACAAGGTGAAGGTGATTCAGGAGCGGCTTCATACAGCGCAATCGAGACAAAAGAGTTATGCTGACAGGAAGGTTTGTGATGTGTCATACAATGTTGGGGAGAAGGTTCTACTGAAGGTTTCACCCATGAAAGGTGTTATGAGATTCGGGAAGAAGGGTAAATTGAGTCCTCGGTTCATTGGGCCTTTTGAGGTGCTTCGGAGGATTGGGGAGGTGGCTTATTAGCTTGCTTTGCCACCCAGCTTGTCGAATGTGCATCCGGTGTTTCATGTTTCTATGCTTCGGAAGTACATTGCGATCCGTCTCATGTTTTGGACCTCAGCACAGTTCAGTTAGATGGTGATTTGACTTATGATATGGAGCCAGCGGCTATTTTGGAGCGGCAGGTCCGAAAGTTGAGATCAAAGGATATAACTTCAGTGAAAGTGCAGTGGAGAGGTCGGCCCGTAGATGAGGCTACCTGGGAGACTGAGTGGTATATGTAGAGAAGATATCCTCACCTATTTGAGGCTTCAGTTATATTTCTTGACTCATTCGACGACGAACGTTTATTTTAGAGGGGAGGATGTAACGACCCGGCCGGTCGTTTCATGAGTTACCGCTCTGTTTCCCTCATTTCTGCTTTCTTATGTAATGTTCAGCTACATTTCATTGTATAGTGTTGGTTGGTTCGGGTTCGGATTAGTTTTGGAGTGTTATGAGATACTTAATCTCTTAAGTTGGCCATTTAGTTTGAAAGGTCAACCGGAAGTTGACTTGTGAGTAAACGATCTCGGAACATGTTTTTTTTGGTTCGGATAGCTTCGTAAGGTGACTTAGGACTTAGGAGCATGTTCGGAATGTAATTCGGAGGTCCGTGGTAGATTTAGGCTTGAATTAGCGAAATTGGAATTTTAGCATTTTCCGATTGGTAGTGAAAATTTTGATATCGAGGTCGGAATGGAATTTCGGAAATTGGAGTAGGCCCGTTGTGTCATTTGTGACATGTGTGCAAAGATTTCAGGTCATTTGGACGAGGTTTGATAGACTTTTTTGACCGATTGCGGAATTCAGAAGTTTTGGAATCATTAGGCTTGAATCCGAGGGTGTTTTGATGATTCGATATTATTTTGAGTGTTCCGAATGTTGGTATAAGTTTGAATAATGATATGTGACTTGTTGCATTTTTGGTTGAGGTCCCGAGGACCTCGGGATGGTTTTGGATGGTTGTCGGAAAGTTTGGACTTGGAGTTTTACAGTAGAAAAATTGCTACTTCTGTTGTTTCCGCACCTGCGGATTGGGGACCACAGGTGCGATGGTCGCAGGTACATGGAGGAAGCCGCAGGAGCAGAAGATTTACCGAACATGCGATCCCGCAGGTACAAAGCCTGAGGCGTAGGTGCGAATGTTTGGCCCTTAAGTGAAAAACCGCAGGTGCGGCTATTTTGTCGTAGAAGCGGTCTGCAGATGCGGGAAATGGACCGCAGGCACGAGATCGCTGGGCAGAAAGTATAAAAAGGTCCTCTTCGAGAATTTTGCTAAGTTTCTCCATTTTTGAAGATGGGAAGTAAGCTAGGGCCGTGATTTTTCAAGGGAAATCGAAGGTTATCAGTTGGGTAAGCCACTTAAGATTCATTACTTGTGTTTATGATCATTTTTCTATTGTTTAATTATGGTATTAGTGGAAATTAAGGAAGAAAGTTGGGGTATTAGGGCTTGAAATTGGAGAGCTTTGAGTGGGAATTTGAGGGGTCATTTGAGGTCCCATTTTAATACTTTTGATATGAATAGACTCGTGAGTGAATGAGGATTCTATTGATGCAATTTTTATCAGATTCCGAGACGTGGGCTTGGGGGTAGGGTTTGATAAATTTCGGGATTCTTGATGGAATTTGATTATTTTCGCATGAGCTTCGTTCCCTTGGCATATATTGATGTTATGATTCTGATTTTTGGATAGATTCAACGCGAGTTGAGGCAGAGTTGAGAGGCAGGGGCGTCGCGGAGTAGGATTTCATCCGATTTGAGATAAGTAACAATTGTAAATCTAGACCTCAGGGTATGAAACCCCGAAATTTCGTATTGTTTTGATAAATAATGTGACGCACATACTAGGTGACGGGTGTGTGGGTATGCACCCGTAGGGATTGCGACTTGGTCCGTCCCGTGGCAACTGTATAGTTGCATATTTTGGTATACTATATATGATATTCATTTGTTTTAGAAATGAATCTATTAACTTGGGTTGAATGTCATGTATGGGGCCTTTGTGCCAAACTGTTTAGACCCTTAGGGGTATTTTGCTATTTTCCTCACACTGTTTGATTTGAAAGCACATCCTCAGTCATGATATTACATGTTTACTGTTGATTCAGTTTCATTACAATATTTTCAAATATATGAAAACTGTTTGGGCTTAGGTTCCCTGATTTTCACTGAAATACCCAAACGGCTGTGAGGTTAATGACTGAGAGAGATGAGAGGACTGGATGGTGAGGATTATATATATATATATATATATATATATATATATATATATATATATATATATATATATATGGATCGGGTTGCATGCCACAACGAGTCTTATGGCTATTTGGATCGGGTTGCACGCCGCAGCGATATATATTGGATCGGGCTGCGCGCCGCAGCGATATAGCACTTGGGTTGTAGGAGCCCCTCCGGAGTTTGTACACCCCAATGAGCGTAGTCGACTATATATTATGGATCGGGCTGCACGCAACAACGGTTATCATTATGAAATATCTATTGAGCTGGAGCGATGAGTGTGAGTACTGATTGACGAGAGCCGAGTCACGAGTGACTGAGAGGCTTGTCCCAGAGGCTATACTTATGAGTGATACTTTGCCCGAGGGGCTTATTTGTGAAATTTCCTGTTTTCACTCTTCTTTTATACTGGGCCTCTATTGAAAATGTTGATAAATGTTTTAAAGAATTTTCATTGAAACTGGAGTTTTTACGCGGTATTTGGTTATTTAACTGCAGATTTTGACTTTGATATTTCTGTTGAGATTCTTGATAAAGTATGCATATGATTTTTAATGCTCGTCACTACACTCAGACTTTATATACTTTAGTTACTTACTGAGTTGACATACTGACGTTACTCTTTGCACCTTGTGTGCAGATCTAGGTGCCCGAGCATCAGAGTGAGAGCTTTTAGCACCTTCAGAGTTTTATCTGGAGATTGCAAGGTAGCTACACGGCGTTCGCAGTCCTGTCTTTCTCATTCCTATTCTAGTACTTTGTATTTCAGACCTATTTTGTATTAAGCAGACAGTGTTGAGTGTACTTATTAGCTCATGACTAGTGACACCAAATTCATGTTGTGTTGATGTATTTTTGTACTTACGCGTATTTATTTTGATATTTCTAAAAATGAAAGATTTGAGACTTAATTTGTTTAGAAAGGTAAATTTTATAAATGATCTCCGTATTGTTCGTGTTGTTTTGGGCTGGCCTAGTACTATGATAGGCGTCATCACGATCAGGGTGTTTGGGGTCGTGACAAAATTACTTGGTAGTTCATATATGTTAAATACTTGCCCCGTGATAGTTGGAGACTTTAAATTAATATTATGTCTAAGAATTATAAATTATGTTTCTTATCTCACTATTATTGATGTATTTCATGCCTACTTATGATTTCTATATTTTATTTATTAACCCTTAGTAAGTGTCATTATTGTCACAACTTCTTCAAGGCTAGACTAGATACTTACTGGGTGCATGTTGTTTATGTACTCACGCTACACTTCTGCACTAATCGTGCAGGATCTGTGGTAGGTGAATCTGGCAGCCATTCAGGCGCGTACCCCCGCTACCTGGAGACTTAGTGGTGAGCTGCTTCTTATGCTCCGTTCTGCAGCACCCGGAGTCTCTTCCTTATTGTATTTATTTTTCTGTCTATCTTACTCAGATAGTAGTACACGAGATTTTGTATATTCTACTAGTTTGCTCGTTCACTTGTGACACCGGATTTTGGGAGATTCTAGCAGGTATTTCATGATTTTTTATTATTAAATCACTACTTCACTCTTTTGTTTATTTCATGCTTTACATTATTACGATCACCTATTAATCGTTCCTTTATTAAATAAAATCAATGACTTTAAAAATATTAAAATGAACAATTATATAGATATTTCATTGTTGGCTTGCTTAGCGGCGACGTTAGGCGCCACCACGATCTATAATGGGAATTGGGTCGTGACACTTCAAAAAAAAAAAAAAACTTCATGTTGAGTCAAAATGTATCGTATAAATTGAACAGGTGGAGTATTAGGTTATTCTATTGAAGATAATTGACTCTAACATTCGTCATTTTAGATTTTATATTTGTCGCTTATCTAATTTTAGGAGCTATTTAACCAACTCTGCATTTCGAAGTCTTTAAAAAATCAAAAGATTTATTTTTAAATTTTATAAATCATGATAAAAAATATATGACAAAGTTTCAACCATTTTAGATCCAATATTAGGTCACAAAAATAACAACATATTCCCAAAAGATATTCCCTTCAAATTCAGACGAAATACATGTGCCACGCTTTTTAATAGGTGTTGAATAATATTTGGTTGAAGTAAAGCAGTGAAGAGGCTAGTGGTTCTTAGGAAATTATTTGTGCAGGGAGGTTAGATGATTAGGCCTCGTTTGTCAAAAAAAAAAATCCAAAAATGTATTTGTCTATAAAATTTTGCAAGTTTTTTGAATTTTTTCGAAAATGAGTTTTTCAAAAACCAAAAAGTGATTTTGACCACTTTTTCAAAATTTTCAGAAAAACTTTTTTCCCCACTCACAAAAATGCAATATTTTTTCAAGTGAAATGCATGTCCAAACATAATTTTAAATTTCAAATACCAATTTTCAACTTAACTCCAAATATTACTTTTTTTTCAAAAATTATAATTTTTATGTCCAAACGCCTACTTAATTTTCCTCGGTAAATAAATTTTTTTAATTATCAAATATATATTTGGTTGAAGTTTAAAAAAAACGATTATTAAGTTGAGGTTGAAAAAGAATATTTGGAAGAGACTTATGAAAGATGAAATAATTTACAATAAAAGATGAGAGGTGCAAAATTAGTTAGAGTTGGGGAAATGAACCACAAACAAAAGGACAGAGATATCACAGACTTGTTAAGAATTGAACCAGGGGAACATCATTTGTTCCTCTATAGTTGTGAATATCTCAGAAGATTTTCGTGAGAAAATTGAATCACAATACAAAGATTTTCGTGAGAAAATTGAATCACAATATCTCAAAACCTTCTCCTTTCCCAGAAGCGTTTGGGAGCACAGGGATCTTTCGTAGGCTTAGGCATCTCGTCAAAGTCCACCATTATGGTCCTTCTCTTTGCTTTGTTTTGCTCTGCCATCCATGTTCTAAATGCTTGTTCAGTAGGCAATACAAACAACAACAATGCCTCAATCTAAAGAAATATAGAATCAACTATATTAGTCTTCGCTTTCCATGTCGCTCCATTTAAACTCGTCTCAATTCAAATATTAAGCAGACAATATAATATAGAACAGTATGACATAGCCACCAAGCCAAGCTTCTCTTGTAGTTTGCAGCATATTAGTCCATCTCTTGTTTCTGTTTATTCAAGAAAGAGCTCAAGGCAAGTGTTAAAGCAGATGATGAACCAATAAAAGCTGTCTGCAGCAAGAGCCGTGCCTGTCATAGAAACCATGGTATCAGTTTTCTCAGCAATGTATTTTTAGCTTTTAGTCTGAGTCCAGAAATTACCTCTGCCTTATCAATGGAGATCACTTGCTCTTCAATGTCATACAAGGGTACATTTAGATTTGTAACACATAGGCCTGACAACCAAATCGTCCGAAACAATAAACAAGGAAGGTGACAGTGTTAATCTGCCAAAATCACTTGTGCCCACCACTTGTGCACCTGGGGTCTAAAAGGCTATGATCGTCGAGTCCCACAGAAATCGGAAGCAACTGATTCTGGCATTTATGTCTTGGTGCAACACCGGGGTTGAGTAATCTGTGCTGACAATAAGGAAACCATTTTGACTCCAAATCCGTCACACTTTTGTACAGGTTGTCTATGCATCCAAGTCCAGAAATCCCATTTAGAACATGGATCACTGATCCAATAGGAAAAGTGAGGAAACTGAAGAGAAAATCGACGAATGAATCATTTGCTTCAGCATACAATATCTTGTTTCTAGACTTGTTTAATATTAGCTTGAGGTTTATTTTCCAGGAGTTTCCGGTGTACTGGAATGCATTAGGAACCAATGGTGAAATTCCTGGCTCAGGCATGATATTGTTGTCAACTATATTAGCTTTCTTGTTCAAAAACACCTCTGTCAAGGGAGATTTTGAGATCAATGAACAAGCGAGCAGTCTTAATATCTGGACAGAGAAAAATAAGTAAAATGCACATTAGATAACATAAAAAAGAAGAAGAGGGAATTCCTAGCACGAAACTGCATAAGAGTTTGTAGTACATCACCTGAGTTGCAATTTATTCCCTGAATCAATTTCCTCTTTAGTTTTTTTTTTCTCTTTCTATAAGATTGAACATCTTAAACTGTTTTTTGGTACCTTGTTATTCAAAGATTACCCCTCATCTGAAGGTACTTTTAGATCATTTAGTATAAAAAATTTGCAATATGTGCTTGTTCCTCTCGAAGGGATGGTGCATATATTACAGAAAACATTCATTCTTAAACTGACATACCATGTTTCCACATTCTGCTGTCCTACATTGTCCATTTTTATCATTTGAGACTTGAATATGGCTCAACATTCGTTTTGCTATCTGTATATCTGCTATGCATATTTCTTATTTTATCTCTTTAAGTTAGCTACTTCAGTCAAATGATATGATCAAGAACCTAAGCTCATTACTCTAGATTACAACAGCAAACAACAGCTAGGTCATTGGCTATGTGAATCTCCACTGACTATGTCGCTCCATTTAACTTCATCTTAGTCCAATATTATGCAAAATAAAAATAAAATGTACTGGAATTTCTTTTCTACTGACATGACCAAAAGGCTCCTAGAAATCATAGGGCCTAAAGTAACGTAATAACACGACTAAAACTTAATCCCAACTAATTTATATATGCCTATATAGATACTTTTCTTTTCTTGTGCGCTATGTTTTGCTAGGTCTGCATGGATTTATTACTCTAGATTGCTTATTCAAAATCAAGTAATAATAGAATAAGCAAGAATGAAGGGGAGCCTTAGCGTAACTGTTAAAGTTGTTGTCATGTAACCAGGGGGGAGAATTGTTAGTTTTTCCAACAATTATGGTGATGTATGGGAGAGGTAAGCAATGATGCAACTCTCCTTAGTGAGATAAGCAATGATGCAATGAGTGGTAGGTGAGATGGGAATATTGCAAATTGATCCTTCTTGGTAGGTGAGATGGTAGTATTGCAAATTGATCCTTCTTGGTAGGTGAGATTTGCACTTTTGGTCCCTATCTCAAAACTATAAATACCCCCTTCCATTTCATTGTATAACACACCAAAAAAAACTCAAGAAGAAAGAGTTTGAGAGGGAGAGAGATATAGTTCCTTTAGGAATGTTTCCTAACAGGGGAGTGACAAAATAGTGAGTAGAATACTAGTCGGGTATTTTTCGGGAAACACTTTTGTGTGCGCCACTATTTTGGGTAGAGCTCAGGAATTGTTGTACCTCCAAATTATTGGGGAAGTCTCTCTTTGTATGTCTGCTAAATGTTTTAGTGGAAGTTGGTGTCAGATTTGTGGACGTAGCCTAAACGTTTTAGGTGAACCACGTTAAATATTGTGTCATTTATTTTTGGTTTCGTTGATCATTTATTTTATTCCGCTGTGCAGTAGTGTTTAGTGTCACCGGGTCCTAACACTAAATTGATCCACCAATATATGTATATATGCTTAGTCCAACCCGTCCAAACATGAGCTATTCATATCCACGGTTACTATTCACCGTCGGAATTTTTTTTAGATTGCAGAAGTTTGTCAAATTCTGATCTAAATGGAGGCGAGGACAAGCAAGATGGTCAAACTGAATGGCACAAATTATCACTTATGGAGAAACAAGATGAAGGATCTTCTGTTCGTGACAAAGATGCACCTGCCGGTGTTCAGTTCTCAGAAACCTGAAGATAAGTCAGATGAGGACTGGGAATTTGAGCACAACCAAGTGTGCGGCTACATACGGCAATTTGTTGAAGACAAGGTGTACAACCACATTTCTGGTGTGACACATGCAAGGTCGTTATGGGACAAGCTCGAAGAGTTGTATGCCTCTAAAACAGGTAACAACAAATTATTTTACTTGACAAAATTAATGCAAGTAAAATATGTAGAAGGGACAACTGTGGCAGATCACCTTAATGAAATACAAGGGATTGTCGACCAGTTGTCGGGAATGGGCATAAAGTTCGATGACGAGGTACTTGCTCTTATGGTGCTGGCAACACTCCCAGAGTCATGGGAAACCTTGAAGGTTTCAATCACCAATTCTGCACCCAACTGTGTGGTAAACATGGAGACAGTCAAGAGTGGCATTCTGAATGAAGAAATGAGACGCCGATCACAAGGAACATCTTCTTCACAGTCAGAGGTGTTGGCTGTTACGACCAGGGGGAGAAGTCAAAATAAGAGCCAGAGTAACAGAGATAAGAGCAGAGGTAAATCCAACAAATTTGCAAATGTTGAGTGCCATTACTGCAAAAAGAAGGGGCATATCAAAAGATTTTGCCGACAGTTCCAGAATGACCAGAAGAAGAACAAAGGCAAAAAGGTGAAGCCCGAAGAAAGCAGTGATGATGAAACGAACTCCTTTGGTGAGTTCAACGTTGTCTACGATGACGACATTATCAATCTGACAACCCAAGAGATGACCTGGGTGATTGATAGTGGGGCTACCATTCATGCGACGCCACGGAGAGAACTCTTCTCATCTTACACACCTGGAGACTTTGGTCGTGTAAAGATGGGAAATGCCAATTTCTCAACAGTTGTAGGCAAAGGTGATGTTTGCCTAGAGACCATGAATGGGATGAAGCTACTTTTAAGAGATGTCAGGCATGTTCCAGATATGCGCCTGAATCTGATCTCCGTAGACAAGCTCGATGAGGAAGGTTACTGCAATACCTTCCATAATGGCCAATGGAAGCTCACGAAGGGCTCATTGGTGGTGGCGCGGGGCACGAAGCAGTCAAAGTTGTACGTGACCCAGGCGAGCATCTCCCAACAAGTTATAAATGTTGCGGAGAATGATAGCAATATCAAGTTGTGGCATAGACGTCTTGGCCACATGAGTGAGAAGTCAATGGCGCGTTTGGTAAAGAAGAACGCCTTACCAGGTCTAAACCAGATCCAGTTGAAGAAGTGTGCTGACTGTTTAGCTGGGAAACAAAACAGAGTTTCGTTCAAAAGATTCCCTCCTTCCAGAAGGCAAAATGTGTTGGATCTGGTACACTCAGATGTATGTGGGCCTTTCAAGAAGTCCCTCGGTGGTGCCCGATATTTCGTGACCTTTATTGATGATCATTCACAAAAGACATGGGTATACACGCTGAAGACCAAGGATCAAGTGTTTCAAGTTTTCAAACAGTTTCTGACCTTGGTGGAAAGAGAGACTGGTAAGAAGTTGAAGTGCATCCGGACAGACAATGGCGGTGAATACCAGGGTCAATTTGATGCTTACTGTAAAGAGCATGGTATTCGACATCAGTTCACACCTCCTAAAACTCCCCAGTTGAATGGCTTGGCTGAGAGGATGAACAGAACTTTGATCGAGAGAACCAGATGTTTACTCTCTCATTCAAAGTTACCAAAGGCTTTCTGGGGTGAAGCTCTAGTTACAGCAGCCTATGTGCTGAACCATTCACCCTGTGTCCCTCTTCAGTACGAGGCTCCAGAAAAGATTTGGTCAGGAAGAGATATCTCTTATGATCAATTACGGGTATTTGGCTGCAAAGCCTATGTCCATGTTCCGAAAGATGAAAGGAGCAAACTTGATGTCAAGACAAGGGAGTGTGTATTCATCGGCTATGGTCAAGACATGCTTGGCTATAAGTTCTATGATCCGGTGCAGAAGAAGCTCGTCAGGAGTCGAGATGTCGTGTTCGTTGAGGACCAAACAATTGAAGACATTGACAAAGTAGAGAAGTCCACTGATGATTCTGCTGAGTTTGAGTTGCCTCCAACAGTGGTGCCGAGACAAGTTGGAGATGATGTTCAGGATAATCAACCTGAAGCCTCTGATCTTCCTAATAAAGATGAACCAGCAGATACAGAAGGTAACGAGGACAATGGTGATGATGATGCAGACGAGGAGGATCAACCTCAACCACCAATCCTTAATAACCCTCCTTATCACACAAGATCTGGAAGAGTTGTGCAACAGTCTACCAGATATTCTCCACATGAGTATGTGTTACTCACTGACAGGGGAGAACCCGACAGCTTTGAAGAAGCTATTGATGATGAACATAAGGAGAAGTGGATAGAAGCCATGCAAGACGAGATGAAATCCTTGCATGAGAACAAGACGTTTGAGCTGGTGAAGTTGCCGAAAGGCAAGAGAGCTTTGAAGAATAAGTGGGTGTTCAAGATGAAGCATGATGAACACAATTCCCTTCCGAGAATCAAAGCAAGATTGGTCGTCAAAGGTTTCAATCAAAGGAAAGGCTTTGACTTTGATGAAATATTCTCACCAGTTGTGAAAATGACCTCAATACGCACGGTGCTGGGATTAGCAGCAAGCCTCAACCTGGAGGTTGAGCAGATGGATGTAAAAACTGCCTTCCTACATGGTGATTTGGAAGAGGAGATATACATGGAGCAACCAGACGGTTTCCAGCAAAAGGGGAAAGAGGACTGCGTTTGTAGATTGAGGAAAAGCCTCTATGGCTTAAAACAGGCACCAAGGCAGTGGTACAAGAAGTTCGAGTCGGTGATGGGGCAACACGGCTACAAGAAGACAACTTCAGACCATTGTGTGTTCGCTCAGAAGTTTTCTGACGATGATTTCATCATCCTATTGCTCTATGTGGATGATATGTTGATTGTTGGCCGGAATGTTTCCAGAATTAATAGCTTAAAAGAACAGCTAAGCAAGTTCTTCGCCATGAAAGACTTGGGGCCAGCAAAACAGATCCTTGGGATGAGGATTATGCGAGACCGAGAAGCCAAGAAGTTATGGTTGTCTCAGGAGAAGTACATCGAGAAGGTACTTCAACGGTTCAACATGGAGAAAACTAAAGCAGTTAGCTGTCCTCTTGCTAACCACTTTAGATTAAGCACCAAGCAAAGCCCGTCAACAGATGATGAGAGAAGAAAGATGGAGCGGATTCCATATGCTTCAGCAGTAGGAAGTTTGATGTATGCCATGGTTTGTACACGGCCAGATATCGCTCACGCTGTAGGAGTGGTAAGTAGATTTCTTTCTAATCCAGGAAAGGAACATTGGGATGTTGTTAAGTGGATTCTCAGGTATCTTCGAGGAACCTCCAAACTATGCTTATGTTTTGGAGAAGACAACCCTGTGTTGGTTGGCTATACTGATGCAGATATGGCCGGAGATGTTGATTCTAGAAAATCAACTTTCAGGATACTTGATTAACTTTTCAGGGGGAGCTGTGTCATGGCAATCAAAGTTGCAAAAATGTGTTGCATTATCAACTACTGAAGCTGAATTCATCGCAGCAACGGAGGCTTGCAAAGAATTGATATGGATGAAGAAGTTCTTAACTGAACTTGGATTTTCGCAAGACGGTTATCAGTTATTTTGTGATAGTCAAAGTGCTATCCACCTTGCGAAGAATGCCTCATTCCATTCCAGATCCAAACATATTGATGTGAGATATAATTGGATCAGGGATGTGTTGGAGAAGAGGATATTGCGGCTTGAAAAGATCCATACAGACGAAAATGGATCGGACATGTTGACCAAGACTTTACCGAAAGGGAAGTTTGAGTTCTGTAGAGAAGCTGCAGGGATAGTGGATCCACCATATAGTTGGAAGGGGGAGAATTGTTAGTTTTTCCAACAATTATGGTGATGTATGGGAGAGGTAAGCAATGATGCAACTCTCCTTAGTGAGATAAGCAATGATGCAATGAGTGGTAGGTGAGATGTGAATATTGCAAATTGATCATTCTTGGTAGGTGAGATGGTAGTATTGCAAATTGATCCTTCTTGGTAGGTGAGATTTGCACTTTTGGTCCCAATCTCAAAACTATAAATACCCCCTTCCATTTCATTGTATAACACACCAAAAAAACAAACTCAAGAAGAAAGAGTTTGAGAGGGAGAGAGATATAGTTCCTTTAGGAATGTTTCCTAACAGGGGAGTGACAAAATAGTGAGTAGAATACTAGTCGGGTATTTTTCGGGAAACACTTTTGTGTGCGCCACTATTTTGGGTAGAGCTCAGGAATTGTTGTACCTCCAAATTATTGGGGAAGTCTCTCTTTGTATGCCTGCTAAATGTTTTAGTGGAAGTTGGTGTCGGATTTGTTGACGTAGCCTAAACGTTTTAGGTGAACCACGTTAAATATTGTGTCATTTATTTTTGGTTTCGTTGATCATTTATTTTATTCCGCTGTGCAGTAGTGTTTAGTGCTACCGGGTCCTAACAAGTCCTAACATATATAAGCCGTGGAAACAGCCTCTTGCAGAAATGTAGGGTAAAGCTGCCTACAATAGACTCTTATGGTCCGGCCCTTCCTCGCACCCCGTACGTAGCGGGATCTTCGTGCACCGGGCTGCCAAAGCAAGAATCTTACCTCCTCCTTGCCAACTTCCACATTTTAACTGATTCATGTGGCTGTAGCCAAGATCAGAAAGCAGTTTCACGAGAGAACTTGGAGAACCAGGCAACACTCTTAAATCATCACTGAATATAAACTCTATTCCTCCCCTAAGAAAAACAACATAACAATCATTTGTAGGATTTCTTATATCTGAAAATATTTCCTTAGTTGTCCTCCCTCCACAATTACAATTAACATTGACTAACCAGCTCTTTAATGAGCAGTCTTCCATAGAACATTTGAAGTACTTGTTGGAAACAGAATCATCTATGTTCACTTTCAACTTGAAGCAGTTAGGCATGGCAATGGGGCTTCAAGCAATCTTCATTGCATGGATTTCTTGGATTTAAAAGGACTGACTTACAGTTTTCTGAATAAAGATGTTTTACAATAAGATTTTCAACACTTTGGTATAAATTGTTCATACATGTAGAAATTGGACTTATCTTTGACATAGGCTGGCTGTTGGTTAATCTGATTTTTGTTCCAATTGGAAAGGTGAGAAAACTGAATAATATATCCACAAAGTCCCTGTTGGATTCAGCAGCAATAACTTGATTTTTCTTGTCATCTACCAAAAGCTTCAGTGAAACTCTGGATTCTTGATCATTAGCAGCCATTTTTAAGGGAATTACTAACAAATAAAAGCCTTTTCTCTTGAAGTAAACAGTGAGTGATCAAATGTTTTAAGTTTTAACTTATAAATGTATGTAACACCTCCTTTTTCCGTCCCCGCAAGGGGTGAAGGAGTTTTTCCAATTAAAGAACAATCGAAACGAGATTTGTTTATTTATTTCAGAGTCGCCACTTGGGAGATTTAGGGTGTCCCAAGTCACCAATTTAATCCCGAATCGAGGAAAAGAATGACTCTGTATTACAGTCCGCGAACCAGAAATCCGGATAAGGAATTCTGTTAACCCGGGAGAAGGTGTTAGGCATTCCCGAGTTCCGTGGTTATAGCATGGTCGCTCAACTGTCATATTCGGCTTGTTTATCTGATTTTATACAATTATGAGCTCATGTGCAAGTTTTAACTCTTTACCGCTTTTATTATTATATTTTAAAAGAATGTGAACATCGTTTAAAAACATGTCTTCGGATTCCATCACATGACATGCACCCGCAATCCGGAACACATATTTATTCAGTGTTTTGGGATTTGGATTTGGGTCGCATGAAATGCACACCCGATTTTAAGAAGGTAAGATTATTAAAATGCGCGCCTAAAGCGATTAGCGTATTATTATTTTGGGTATGGCCGTGGAGTTCGCTAAGCGGCCGATCCCGAGTTTTAAGTAATTAACACATACATTTTTTTGAGGGCCCCGCAATCTGTGCGTTTTATTTGGCGAGGCTCGTCTCATTTTTATTTAAAAGGATAAACCTACAGTGACTACATTTTTTCTATTAAGTTTGTTTCTAAACTAAGGGGAGGAATCCTAGTTAATAATACTTCCTAACTCATGTTGCAATTAACCTTAACTAATTATCCACAATCATTCAAATATCCAATTATTAACAAATGCAAGTCCAGAATCAATTTCCAAACTTATTTCCTTTAACAGAGTTAATCAACAAAACTATTCTAGGCTAATTAGTGTTAAGCAAATCCAACAGTCAAATTATACCTCCAGTTTTGAACTAACTCACAATTGCCATTACTAAGTACAAAACAGTATGGCTCCGGGATTGCACTGCCGATTATTAGGACGAGTGAGGACTGTGAATCACAAGATCGCTTTATGTTTTAAATATTTTCTGATTTTTAAAGCGTAACTACACTAAATGAAATTAAATTACCACATGTCTTAACAAACTATAAAATGTCCCGAACAGTCCATGAGTTTGACAGTCCGAACCAATCTAAATCGTTCTAAAACAATTTTAATCACATTTCAAACTACTACAATCCATTATGACAAAATACGGCAAGAACTAAAGCTTTCGTTGAAGTTATATTTCCATTTTTCATTTCATTTTCAAATGGACAACTACATGGTTTGAGATTCAGGACATGTACCTGGAAATGACAATACAAGAAGAAAAGAAGGAGGAGTCAGCAACAGTAATAACACAGCAACGTAACAACAACCCAACAGCAGCAATTCAAACAAGATTCGAGGCCCGGGAAAATTTGAAGAAAAACCAAACAAGCGCAATAGAACAAACCCAAAAGTTTGTAAAAGACTAAGCAGCAACAACCCACATCACCACAAACAGACTCAACCACGCGTGTATTAAACCCGAAACTAAACTCCTCTCTCACTTTGTTTTTGTTTTCTCTTTTTAAACTCTCCAACACTCTCTTCGGATTTTCAGAATGTCTTTCTCTTTCCAAAAATAATCATCTCTCAAAAACTATCCCCTTTTTGTGTCAAAATGACTCTTATTTACAGCAAGACTCTTGTCTTGAACCACTAACCCGAAATATTCTTTCCCCCCACACTTGCATGCTTTGTTCCCCACTATATTAAATAACTACATTATTCCCCACTAACTTATGTCTTGTCCTCCACTATATTAAACAATTACATTATTCCCCACTAACTTATGTCTTGTCCCCCACTATATTAAACAATTATATCAACTCCCCACTAACTTATGTCTTGTCCCCCACCATGTACTATTTTAATATTGTTAATGCCTAGTGGACAGAGCACTCAAATTAATTATTTTTTAAGACTTTAAATCCCAAAAATACCCCTGAAACTACTGAAATTACCATTCTACCCTTATCAGCTATATCCAATCCTCCTAATTAATTACCCAAATTACTACAGCTATAACCAAATTCCTAATCAAATTCAACTAATAAATCCCATGAACACAGATTGAATCATACAACATCAGATTAATGGGAATAAGTTAACCATATTGGGAACCAATCCTGGTTAACTTAGACAAAAAATTAATGAGCAAGGAGACAATAATATTAACAACAAAAGTAAACTGAAACAACATGAATCACACTTAATTGAATCGAAATGCAAACTGAAATCATATGATGAACAACAAAGAGCAGGAAACCAAACAATACATAAAACGAAATTATCCGAATCAACTCAATATTAGCAAAGATACTATACAATCTACAACTAATAATCACGAATGACAAACCAATCGAACTCAAATTCGACTAAACAGAATTCAAAAAATTTTTACAACCAAGATTCAACTAAGAACGATTCAAACTCCTTAACCCATAATATTTAAACAGATTTTAGCGGCTCTTATCTTACTCACATATAGATCATAAAAATGAGAAAGGGAGATGAGACGGACCTTAAAAACCTTTAACAATCCGAACCTCGACGAACAAACGCCGAACGGGAACCTCAAGAGTGGTTTCAAGGCTACACTGTTGTGAATGGGAAGCGGCAGAAGAAGCGACGATGATGGTAAAGCTCAGAGACGACGTGCTGGTTGCTGCTGGGCAGGGTTATGGGTGACGGGGACGAGAGCTGGGAAGGTTTGTTGGCGGAGCTGCTGGTCGTTTGGAGACGACGAAACGCACGCGTCGAAACTGCGCGCAGCAGCAGCTCACGTCGATGAACTTGTGGTCGTCCATGGCGGGGCTGTGCGATGTGGTTGTGGTGTTGATCCAGTGGTCGTGAGGACTGTGCGTTCGAGCTGGACGTCGACATACTGTCGTGGTGGAGCTGGGTGTTGAAGGACTGTGGTCGTTTGGTTTCGACGATAATGGGGTTAGCTGGTCTGTTGAAGACAAAGCAAAAGAAGCAGTAGGTGAAGCTGGGGTGCTGGTCGTCGCCACTGGTCGACGAGGAAGGCAGCTATGGGAGCTCGAGCTCGACGACGAAGAAGAAAGCAGCCTTCTTGGCTTTTGTTTGGAGCTGATGTGCTATTGGTGGTTGCCGGCGGAGAAGGTGATGAAGAAGATGAAGCAGCAGCAGTGGTCGACGGGCAGCCATGGGAGGGGAGCTTGGGGTGGTTTGGATGTGAATGAGAAGGAAAGAGGGGGGGCGGATAGGTTTTTTAGGGTTTAGGGGGATAAAAAATGAAAAATGAAGAAAAGGGGTTGGGCGGGTGGTTTGGTTATGGGGTGGACTGGGTCGACCCGGGTCAAAATGGACCGGGTCGTAGGGGAAGGTTGGGTATCTTTGGGCCTGTGGTTTTAAAATTGAAGAAGAGGCCCAATCCGATTTTCGTTTATTTTTTGTTCTCTTTTCTTATTAATAAAACTAAAATTAAATTATAAAAACCAAAATTATCTTAAAATACTAATTAAACTTCTAATAATAATTATCACCCAAAATTAAACATCAATAAAATAAAATCACACAATTTGGACATTAAATGCTAAAAATGCAAAAGATACCTATTTTTGTAATTTTCATTCTTGTAAAACAAACTTAATTACTAATAATTGTAAACTTAAATCCTAAACGCAAACGCGACGTATTTTTGTATTTTTTATTAATTTATAAAATAAACATACGCAGACAAATGTAAACAATACAAAAAAATAACACAAAACTCACAACAATTGCAAACAAACAAAAAATTGTTTTATTTTTGGAATTTTGGGAGTAATTCTTATATAGGGCAAAAATCACGTGCTTACAGCTGCTCATCTTTGTCCGAAAACACGAAGAGTTTTCGTGCAAAGATAAAGTGAGCGATTTTTGCCCATCTGAGTACTCCGTGTGAAGCATTTTTTTTTAAAAAGATTTAACCGAACCTTTGCTTTAAAGGTTTCCTACATATCCCTGGCTAGAAGGGAATCAGGTTAATGGAGTTTGGGAAGTTTTGGTAGCTGGGACTACCATGGGACTGCAATTTTGTTGTTACTGCTGTTGTGTGTTGTTACCACTGCCTTACCGATCTCCTTGTTACACCGTGTCAAAAGAAAACAAGAAGTTATGCTAGACTATGAATCATAAGATCTTATCTATCTTCAACTTGTTTTTGCTTCTTTGCTTTTTTGTCGGCTTGTGTATCTTCCGCCGCTTTTCCTTTTCGTAAACTTGGGGATGGCGCTGGCCTTTTGCTTCTTTGAATACCAATTCTCACTGTCTGGTTCGGTCCGCTGGGGATATGGCTTCCTTCATTAAGCTTTTCGATGGTTCCTCTGGGGATACGGCTTTCTTCATCAGATTTGTTATGCTGGGCATAATTTAATGTTCACAGGCCGCTTCTTTCAAGATGCATCTTTTCTTCCTTTTGACTCATGCACTTGAATTTGCCCTGGGACCTCTTGTTGCAACCTTCTGCCTTTCGGTGGGTTATGTATTTCAAGACCTGCAATGTAAAGACTGAAAAATATTCCCTCGTTATACAGGTGGGCGCCTAATTGGTAAAGACATGAAATGTATTCCCTTGTTATACAGGTGGGCGCCTAATGGTAAAGACATGAAATGTATTCCCTTGTTATACAGGTGGGCGCCTAATTGGTAAAAACATGAAAGTATTCCTCTTGTTATACAGGTGGGCGCATGTTGGTAAAGACATGAAATGTATTCCCTTGTTATACAGGTGGGCGCCTAATTGGTAAAGACATGAAAATTATTCCCTTGTTATACAGGTGGGCGCCTAATTGGTAAAGACATGAAATGTATTACCTTGTTATACAGGTGGGCACCTAATGGTAAAGACATGAAATGTATTCCCTTGTTATACAGGTGGCGCCTATTTATCTAAAACATGAAAAATATTCCTCTTGTTATACAGGTGGGCGCCTATTTATCTAAAACATGAAAATATTCCTCTTGTTATACAGGTGGGCGCCTGTTTATCTAAAAACATGAAAAGCATTCCTCTTGTTATACAGGTGGGCGCCTGACCTCAACAACAACTTTAAAAAATGCATTTGGCAATGCTTTATGAAAACATATATTTTGGCAATGTTTATACAAGCCGGACCACTCGGGTCGAATAGATTCAATATCCTATTTGAGGGCGGGTAGGCCCATCATATCCTATTCGAGGGCGGATAGACCCAAAATATCCTTATTCGAGGGTGGATGAACCCAAAATATCCTATTCGAGGGCGGATGAACCCAAAATATCCTATTCGAGGGCGGATGAACCCAAAATATCCCATTCGAGGGCGGATGAACCCAAAAATATCCCATTCGAGGGCGGATGAACCCAAAATATCCTATTCGAGGGCGGATGAATCCAAAATATCCTATTCGAGGGCGGATGAACCCAAAATATCCCATTCGAGGGCGGATGAACCCAAAATATCTCATTCGAGGGCGGATGAACCCAAAATATCTCATTCGAGGGCGGATGAACCCAAAATATCCTATTCGAGGGCGGATGAACCCAAAATATCTCATTCGAGGAAATATCTTATTCGAGGGCGGATGAACCCAAAATATCTTATTCGAGGGCGGATGAACCCAAAATATCCTATTCGAGGGCGGATGAACCCAAAATATCCTATTCGAAGGCAGATGAACCCAAAATATCTTATTTGAGGGCTGATGAACCCCAAATATCCTCTTCGAGGGCAGATGAACCCAAAATATCCTATTCGAGGGCGAATGAACCCATCTTCAAAACTTGAAATTGTCTTACCTCCGACTGTTTTTCTTAAAATCGTGTTGTCTTGCTATCCCTTAAAACTTGAATTGATTTCCTCGTTCCTTCGAGAAAATTTTCGATAATGGCAGAAAATTTTCTGCCCCAGTTTTGGTGCTTTTCCTTGTGGCATGTTTTTTCCTCCATTAATAAGATTTCCTTTTCCTACTTCAAATCAAAGAAAATTTGTTAGTTTTAAAACATGGTGAGTGGTCGTGCCACTCCTGCTGGGGATGATTTTTCCCTTTCTCCCTTCCCCGCTCTGTGTTTCATTACGCTATCAAAGCTTGCTGGGGATTATTTTGCTGGGGATGAATTTTACTTTTCTTCCTTCCCCACTCTGTGTTGTCCGACCCTCTTGGAACTTGGTCGAAAATCTGTCGAGGATGCTTCTTCATCTCGATGATCTGCTGGGGATAACACTGCAAACCGCTGAGTAACACTGCTGGGGATAACACTGCTGAGGATAACTCTGCTGAGCAAAATATGTTATCTTACTCCTTCCAAGACTACTTCCTTTAAGTAGGATGTTTCATTCCTTTGCAAACTGTTTCCTTTTGCAAAACTGGTCTTTTTTTTTCTTTTTCTTTTTTTTTATTATTAGTATTTTTTCTTTGTTTTGTTATCTTCCTTCTTCGAAGACTACCTCCCTTAAAAATCGTTTTGCATTTCCCGAAAACTATTGGGGATACCGATTTTCACCAAACTCATGTTAGACTTCTCGAAAATTTTCGAAATGAACGGAAATTTTCTGCCCCAGTTTGACAATCTTTCTTGCGGCGCATCTTTCTGTCATCGGTAGCATTCCCTGTCCCTGCTTCAAATCAAATAAAATTTGGTCAGTTTAAAACGTGGTGGTTGGTTGTGATACTCCTGCTGGGGATGCCATCAACCATTCTCCATCTATGTGTTGTCTGTCCATCTTGAAGTTTGGGCTGATACCTTCCGACCTTCTTGACGATTCCTTATTCCCAAACCTCTTGACCATTTTCCCAGTCTCCTTATCCGACCTCACTTGCAGATCTTGCATGTTCATTGATTAACCACTTTCTTTGTTTATTCGTGTCATTGAAAACAACCTTTTCTGTTGGGGATATCCCTCTTCTTTTGTGGCATAGCTCGAAAACTGGCATTTCCACGACCTTTTAATCTCATATGAATTTCCCAAATCATGCCCATTGCTCTTCGCGTTGTTCTTTCTTGATTTGTCCACGGGGCTTGGCCTTGAGGTCTATAACCTTTGATTTTGGCGGGGATATCCCTCTTGACACTCGTCCATCCTTTTGTCAATCTCCTTTTGCGGGGGATATCTTTCTTGACACTGGCCTCGCACTTGTTCCTTCCTGACTTAGACTATTTGGATGTTCTAATCGGATCTGGTCTTGCATAATTGGAAAGCTGATGGCAGATTTTGAAATCATTTCTCACTTGTTCTGACCAAACAGACTCTACTAGGAATTTTCTATGAAAGGAGAAAGATAAACAAAAAGGGAACCAAATAAAAGACAATGGAAAAAGATGACTCTTTAACAAGAGAAACTATAAATAAAAACCTATCAAACACAGATACCGACTCTAATGGTCATGACATGCACATGTAGCCTATCCTCTGCCGTCAATCGTCTTTCAAGATCTTCATTTGGCGATTCCCCATCTGATTCTTAATCTTATTCGACTTGTAGTGCCCGAAGGGTTTTCACTATCAAGCCTCTCTCATTTTGGTTTTTCTCTCAGTTTTCATCGCCTTATGGTGCCCGCGAAGATCTTCACCGATAAGACTCTCTCATTTGTGTTACTTTCCAGCTGGGGATTGGGGTGTTACCCATAAGACTCTCTTCTTATTTCTTTACTGTTGGGGATTAGAGTCCTTTCTGCTGTGGATCAAAGTGTTATGTTCACCGGTAAGACTCTCGTTTGTCTGACTTGGCATCTTTTGAAGACTGATTAGAAGGTCTTTCTTTGGACCGTAATGTGGGATTTTGGATAGGCTAGAAAGAAAGGGTATTAAAGGCTCAAAAACAAATCAATTTGGGGTTCAAAATTACAACCTTCGGAACCACATTTGTTTACAACAAGCGCAACCCTTGCCCCAGTTTCTTGCTTGGGGATATTTTAATTTTTTTTACACTATGTTACACTATGCACACTATGACCGAGCCGTGAAGTGCCTACGTATCCTCTTTGAGGAATCAGGTCAAACGTAGTTCCCAATTCCTTTGTTTTCTTCTGACTTTCTTTCGTTTTTGTTATCATTTTTTTTTCATTTTTTTTCTTTTGTTGTTGTTTTTTTGTTGCTTTCTTTTCCTTTTTTCTTCTTTTTTTTTCCACGTTTGTGTTTCTAACCTGTTGTTACCGATTCCGAATGAGGGGTATGAAAAGAAAAATAAATAAGGCTCAAAAGGGGTAACGAAGAATAAAGTGTTTAGGTAGCAGAACAAAATGCCTTCGTCATTCTAGTCTTCAAAACATGCCAAGTGCAAACAACACAATTAAACAAAGATTTGTAGCCTCTTCTGATGGTGCTGGACTTGACAATTATATTCACACATTTGCTTTTTCATTTGTCATCTCTAAAGCACCGTTGGGCAACACTCTCACTCTCATTATCATGAACGACCCTCATGTCAATTTGGCGAATCTTGTTTTTAACGGTTTTCTTTATGTTTTACTTGCCCTAGTTCCGCATGACTCGAGCTCCGAATAATCTCAAACCGTCCTTATTTCTTTTAAATGTTCCGATCACCTCTCAATGGTTTTATGATTAACTTTTAAGATTAGGCCCAAACTGTGTATGCATGTCATGTCACTAGAATCGGCGCTGAACAAAATGATAAAAGAACTAAACAAAAAGATGAGTGGAAATAATAAAAGACCGGATTTTGCATTAGACTAACGGTGAAATGGTTTGAATAACAAAACAAACAAAAACAAATCAGAATAAAATCCCAAAACAAACCTGGACAAAACTAAGCAAACTGCTATGACAAAAAATGGAAAGATAAGAAAGTTTGACACAAGACAATATCCGAATTACAACCCTAAGAATAATCCGGACAACAGAAATGACAACAAAATAAGCCACCAAAAGCTTCTCTCTTGCTAACCAAGGAACGGAGCGTCCTCCCACTTTATCAAACCCGGCATCTTAGCCACTGAGCTTCGCATCAATATTGCCCAGACCATTACCAACTTCAATATCATCAACCTCGGTCAACAAGTTCCCAATAGGATTCGAGTGCTTCTGTCATCAGGCCTCATCCCCACAAAGTGTGCATCATGATGTGCAGGTAAAGAATTCTGCGCGATATTCTGGGTGTCATTGTCTTGGGTTACAATTAGGTTTTCCTGGATCTTGTGTTTCCGGCTTACCACAAACCAACCACATTAACTTTCTTTGTGATTCAAAACAGAACAGGTTAGAATGGACTCAGTCGGTCCTCATTATTAACAACATCTTTTTCCCCTTTTTTTTCTTTTTTTTTTCATTTTTCTTTCATTTTTCAATTTTTTTTTCATTTTTTTTGTTGTGGTCGAATCTTATGGAGATTGCCTACGTATCATGACCCCACATGAATCAGACCTTGCGTAGTTCGGCCAAAATGAAAGGTAACAACAATGAAATATTTTTTTTTGGAATTATCAATTTTCATAATAAAACAAACTGGGTTTCAAAGGTTTAAAGATGACTTACAAACTCGAAAATCAAACAACCCACATATTCTAATCAAAAGATTTACAAACTCAAAAACAAACGGTCAGCTCCCTTTCTCCGTTTGACAAATGCAACCAAATGGTTATTTTTGCAAATGTGGCCCCTTCCAAATTTCACATGAATTTTGAGGCCGGGGAGGATTATTTTATGACACTTTACAAAATTGTCCGTTCTTTTACGAAAATAGCCTTTCGACAACTGAAAGATACTCTAAGGCTATTTCGGCAAGAACGGTTTAAAACGTCGTCGAAGCTGGCTCGACTTATTTTGACCAAAAATCCAAACGGTATTCACCTGACCGCTGACTCTTTATTTTTTTCAATTAAAATAAAAGACCTGGTGTTGCAAACACGACCTTTCAGCGCCTCAGGGACGAAGATTTTAAGGCTGTGAGGGTCAAAAATCAAAACATAACCAAAGGTGGTTGTTTATGCAAAATCAGCCTTCCGGCGTCCCGTTTGGGAATATTTGGCTAATTTTGACAAAAACGGCGTCACCCGACGTATTTATGACTCTTTTTTCTATTTTTCAAATAAAAATTAGAATAAAAGACCCGGTATTGTAAACACTGCCTTTCAGCTCCTCAGGGAGGCAGATTTTAAGGCTGTGAGGGTCAAAAATCAAAACATAACCAAAGGTGGCTGTTTATGCGAAATCAGCCTTCCGGCGTCCCGTTTGGGGATACTTGGCTATATTTGACATGAGCGGCATTATCCGACTTATTTATGATAAAAATTCGACATTTTTTGGTTATTTTTGCAAAGGAGAGGTTGGACCCGATGGGGGTTGCCTACGTATCTCACATCCGGTGAGAATCAAACCGGCGTAGTTCGCCCAATTAACTGAACTATTTTAAAACAGGACCTTTTTTTTCATTTTTGGCAGCAAATAACAAAACCACTTTCAAAGCATGACTCTTTTCATTTTTATTTTTGGCATTTTCATAAACAAAAAAAAAACTATTTTAAAAATAAGACTCTTTTTCATTTTCATTTTTCATGGCAAGACAAACTATTTTCTATTTCTATTTTTGAAAACAAGACAGAACAACGACTCTTTTTTTTATTTTTTATTTTCAACAAACAATAAAACAACCTATTTTTCCCAAACTAAAAGACTCTTTTCTTTTTCTTTTTCTGTGATCTATTTTCAAAAATAAAGACTCTTTTTCTATTTTTCCTTTGCTTTTAGTAAAACAAACTATTAAAAATAAAATATTTTTTTAAAAATTTCGGCAGAGTTTCAACACTATTTGGGCATTGTTATTTTTTCAAAGCAGAAGATTAACCCTATACACTGCTATTTTTCTTTTTTTCAAATTTTTTCAATATTCAAAACCGGTCAGCATGCAAGTCCAAAGCAAATAAAATGCACAAGCAGTAAGTAGGATGCATCAGGATGGTCTTTTCTGTTTCAGGTTGCTATTCCTAAACGGACCCAACCCCTGTGTTGAGTGCCCTAAGTCAAAAATGCACATGATGCAGATAAGCGTTCCTATTTATCTGATGCACATGATGCACATGATGCAAAAATGTCATACAAGGGTACATTTAGATTTGTAACACATAGGCCTGACAACCAAATCGTCCGAAACAATAAACAAGGAAGGTGACAGTGTTAATCTGCCAAAATCACTTGTGCCCACCACTTGTGCACCTGGGGTCTAAAAGGCTATGATCGTCGAGTCCCACAGAAATCGGAAGCAACTGATTCTGGCATTTATGTCTTGGTGCAACACCGGGGTTGAGTAATCTGTGCTGACAATAAGGAAACCATTTTGACTCCAAATCCGTCACACTTTTGTACAGGTTGTCTATGCATCCAAGTCCAGAAATCCCATTTAGAACATGGATCACTGATCCAATAGGAAAAGTGAGGAAACTGAAGAGAAAATCGACGAATGAATCATTTGCTTCAGCATACAATATCTTGTTTCTAGACTTGTTTAATATTAGCTTGAGGTTTATTTTCCAGGAGTTTCCGGTGTACTGGAATGCATTAGGAACCAATGGTGAAATTCCTGGCTCAGGCATGATATTGTTGTCAACTATATTAGCTTTCTTGTTCAAAAACACCTCTGTCAAGGGAGATTTTGAGATCAATGAACAAGCGAGCAGTCTTAATATCTGGACAGAGAAAAATAAGTAAAATGCACATTAGATAACATAAAAAAGAAGAAGAGGGAATTCCTAGCACGAAACTGCATAAGAGTTTGTAGTACATCACCTGAGTTGCAATTTATTCCCTGAATCAATTTCCTCTTTAGTTTTTTTTTTCTCTTTCTATAAGATTGAACATCTTAAACTGTTTTTTGGTACCTTGTTATTCAAAGATTACCCCTCATCTGAAGGTACTTTTAGATCATTTAGTATAAAAAATTTGCAATATGTGCTTGTTCCTCTCGAAGGGATGGTGCATATATTACAGAAAACATTCATTCTTAAACTGACATACCATGTTTCCACATTCTGCTGTCCTACATTGTCCATTTTTATCATTTGAGACTTGAATATGGCTCAACATTCGTTTTGCTATCTGTATATCTGCTATGCATATTTCTTATTTTATCTCTTTAAGTTAGCTACTTCAGTCAAATGATATGATCAAGAACCTAAGCTCATTACTCTAGATTACAACAGCAAACAACAGCTAGGTCATTGGCTATGTGAATCTCCACTGACTATGTCGCTCCATTTAACTTCATCTTAGTCCAATATTATGCAAAATAAAAATAAAATGTACTGGAATTTCTTTTCTACTGACATGACCAAAAGGCTCCTAGAAATCATAGGGCCTAAAGTAACGTAATAACACGACTAAAACTTAATCCCAACTAATTTATATATGCCTATATAGATACTTTTCTTTTCTTGTGCGCTATGTTTTGCTAGGTCTGCATGGATTTATTACTCTAGATTGCTTATTCAAAATCAAGTAATAATAGAATAAGCAAGAATGAAGGGGAGCCTTAGCGTAACTGTTAAAGTTGTTGTCATGTAACCAGGAGGTCACATATTTAAGCAGTGGAAACAGCCTCTTGCAGAAATGTAGGGTAAAACTGCCTACAATAGACTCTTATGGTCCGGCCCTTCCTCGCACCCCGTACGTAGCGGAATCTTCGTGCACCGGGCTGCCCTTTTAATAGAAAAAGCAAGAATCTTACCTCCTCCTTGCCAACTTCCACATTTTAACTGATTCATGTGGCTGTAGCCAAGATCAGAAAGCAGTTTCACGAGAGAACTTGGAGAACCAGGCAACACTCTTAAATCATCACTGATTATAAACTCTATTCCTCCCCCCCTAAGAAAAACACCATAACAATCATTTGTAGGATTTCTTATATCTGAAAATATTTCCTTAGTTGTCCTCCCTCCACAATTACAATTAACATTGACTAACCAACTCTTTAATGAGCAATCTTCCATAGAACATTTGAAGTACTTGTTGGAAACAGAATCATCTATGTTCACTTTCAACTTGAAGCAGTTAGGCATGGCAATGGGGCTTCAAGCAATCTTCATTGCATGGATTTCTTGGATTTAAAAGGACTGACTTACAGTTTTCTGAATAAAGATGTTTTACAATAAGATTTTCAACACTTTGGTATAAATTGTTCATACATGTAGAAATTGGACTTATCTTTGACATAGGCTGGCTGTTGGTTAATCTGATTTTTGTTCCAATTGGAAAGGTGAGAAAACTGAATAATATATCCACAAAGTCCCTGTTGGATTCAGCAGCAATAACTTGATTTTTCTTGTCATCTACCAAAAGCTTCAGTGAAACTCTGGATTCTTGATCATTAGCAGCCATTTTTAAGGGAATTACTAACAAATAAAAGCCTTTTCTCTTGAAGTAAACAGTGAGTGATCAAATGTTTTAAGTTTTAACTTACAAATGTATGTCACACCTCCTTTTTCCGTCCCCGCAAGGGGTGAAGGAGTTTTTCCAATTAAAGGACAATCGAAACGAGATTTGTTTATTTATTTCAGTGTCGCCACTTGGGAGATTTAGGGTGTCCCAAGTCACCAATTTAATCCCGAATCGAGGAAAAGAATGACTCTGTATTACAGTCCGCGAACCATAAATCCGCATAAGGAATTCTGTTAACCCGGGAGAAGGTGTTAGGCATTCCCGAGTTCCGTGGTTCTAGCACGGTCGCTCAACTGTCATATTCGGCTTGTTTATCTGATTTTATACAATTATGAGCTCATGTGCAAGTTTTAACTCTTTACCGCTTTTATTATTATATTTTAAAAGAATGTGAACATCGTTTAAAAACATGTCTTTGGATTTCGTCACATGAAATGCACCCGCAATCTGGAACACATTTTTATTCAGTGTTTTGGGATTGGATTTGGGTCGCATGAAATGCACACCCAAGTTTAAGAAGGTAAGATTATTAAAATGCGCGCCTAAAGCGATTAGCGTATTATTATTTTGGGTAAGGCCGTGGAGTTCGCTAAGGGCCGATCCCGAGTTCTAAGTAATTAACACATACATTTTTGTGAGGGCCCCGCAATCTGTGCGTTTTATTTGGCGAGGCTCGTCTCATTTTATTTAAAAGGATAAACCTACAGTAACTACATTTTTTCTATTAAGTTTGTTTCTAAAATAAAGGGAGGAATCCTAGTTAATAATACTTCCTAACTCATGTTGCAATTAACCTTAACTAATTATCCACAATCATTCAAATATCCAATTATCAACAAATGCAAGTCCAGAATCAATTTCCAAACTTATTTTCTTTAACAGAGTTAATCAACAAAACTATTCTAGGCTAATTAGTGTTAAGCAAATCCAACAGTCAAATTATACCTCCAGTTTTGAACTAACTCACAATTGCCATTACTAAGTACAAAACAGTATGGCTCCGGGATTGCACTGCCGATTATTAGGACGAGTGAGGACTGTGAATCACAAGATCGCTTTATGTTTTGAATAACTTCTGATTTTTAAAGCTTAACTACACTAAATGAAATTAAATTACCACATGTCTTAACAAACTATAAAATGTCCCGAACAGTCCATGAATTCGATAGTCCGAACCAATCTAAATCGTTGTAAAACAATTTTAATCACATTCCAAACTACTACAATCCATTATGACAAAATACGGCAAGAACTAAAGCTTTCAATGAAGTTATATTTCCATTTTTCATTTCATTTTCAAATGGGCAACTACATGGTTTGAGATTCAGGACATGTACCTGGAAATGGCAATACAAGAAGAAAAGAAGGAGGAGTCAGCAACAGTAATAACACAGCAACGCAACAACAACCCAACAGCAGCAAATCAAACCAGATTCGAGGCCCGGGAAAATTTGAAGAAAAACCAAACAAGCTCAATAGAACAAACCCAAAAGTTTGTAAAAGACTAAGCAGCAACAACCCACACCACCACAAACAGACTCAACCACGCGTGTATTAAACCCGAAACTAAACTCCTCTCTCACTTTATTTTTGTTTTCTCTTTTTAAACTCTCCAACACTCTCTTCGAATTTTCAGAATGTCTTCCTCTCTCTAAAAATAATCCTCTCTCAAAAACTATCCCCTTTTTGTGTCAAAATAACTCTTATTTATAGCAAGACTTTTGTCTTGAACCACTAACCCGAAATATTCTTTCCCCCCACACTTTCATGCTTTGTTCCCCACTATATTAAACAACTATATTATTCCCCACTAACTTATGTCTTGTCCCTCACTATATTAAACAATTACATTATTCCTCACTAACTTATGTCTTGTGCCCCACTATATTAAACAATTATATCAACTCCCCACTAACTTATGTCTTGTCCCCCACCATGTACTATTTTAATATTGTTAATGTCTAGTGGACGGAGCACTCAAATTAATTATTTTTTAAGACTTTAAATCCCAAAAATACCCCTAAAACTACTGAAATTACCATTCTACGCTTATCAGCTATATCCAATCCTCCTAATTAATTACACAAATTACTACAGCTATAACCAAATTCCTAATCAAATTCAACTAATAAATCCCATGAACACAGATTGAATCATACAATATCAGATTAATGGGAATAAGTTAACCATATTGGGAACCAATCCTGGTTAACTTAGACAAAAAATGAATGAGCAAGGAGACAACAATATTAGCAACAAAAGTAAACTGAAACAACATGAATCACACTTAACTGAATCGAAATGCAAACTAAAATCATATGATGAACAACAAAGAGTAGGAAACCAAACAATACACAAAATGAAATTATCCGAACCAACTCAATATTAGCAAAGATACTATACATTCTACAACTAATAATCACGAATGACAAACCAATCAAACTCAAATTCGACTAAACAGAATTCAAAGATTTTTACAACCAAGATTCAACTAAGAAATTCAAACTCCTTAACCCATAATATTTAAACAGATTTTAGCGGCTCTTATCTTACTCACATATAGATCATAAAAATGAGAAAGGGAGATGAGACGGACCTTAAAAACTTTTAACAATCCGGACCTCGACGAACAAATGCCGAACGGGAACCTCAAGAGTGGTTTCAGGGCTACACTGTTGTGAATGGGAAGCGGTAGAAGAAGCGACGATGATGGTAAAGCTCAGAGACGACGGGCTGGTTGCTGCTGGGCAGGGTTATGGGCGACGGGGACGAGAGCTGGGAAGGTTTATTGGCGGAGCTGCTGGTGGTTTGGAGACGACTAAACGCACGCGTCGAAATTGCGCGCAGCAGCAGCTCACGTCGACGAACTTGTGGTCGTCCATGGCAGGGCTGTACGACGTGGTCGTGGTGTTGATCCAGTGGTCGTGAGGAGTGCGTTCGAGCTGGACGTCGACATACTGTCGTGGTGGAGCTGGGTATCGAAGGACTATGGTCGTTTGGTTTCGACGAGAATGGGGTCAGCTGGTCTGTTGAAAACGAAGCAAAAGAAGCAGTAGGTGAAGCTGGGGTGCTGGTCGTCGCCATTGGTCGACGAGGAAGGCAGCCATGGGAGCTCGAGCTCGAGCTCGACGACGAAGAAGAAAGCAGCCTGCTTGGCTTTTGTTTGGAGCTGCTGTGCTGTTGGTGGTCGCCGGCGGAGAAGGTGATGAAGAAGATGAAGCAGCAGCAGTGGTTGACGGGCAGCCATGGGAAGGGAGCTTGGGGTGGTTTGGACGTGAAGGAGAAGGAAAGAAAGGGGGGGCGGATAGGTTTTTTAGGGTTTGGGGGGATAAAAAATGAAAAATGAAGAAAAGAGGTTGGGCAGGTGGTTTGGTTATGGGGTGGACTGGGTCGACCCGGGTCGAAATGGACCGGGTCGTAGGGGAAGGTTGGGTATCTTTAGGCCTGTGGTTTTAAAATTGAAGAAGAGGCCCAATCCGATTTTCGTTTATTTTTTGTTCTCTTTTCTTATTAATAAAACTAAAATTAAATTATAAAAATCAAAATTATATTAAAATACTAATTAAACTTCTAATAATA
Source organism: Nicotiana tabacum (assembly GCF_000715075.1). Classification (NCBI taxonomy): domain Eukaryota; kingdom Viridiplantae; phylum Streptophyta; class Magnoliopsida; order Solanales; family Solanaceae; genus Nicotiana; species Nicotiana tabacum. The sequence goes on along the minus strand of NC_134089.1, from coordinate 31,698,653 downwards.
ATTATCACCCAAAATTAAACATCAATAAAATAAAATCACACAATTTGGACATTAAATGCTAAAAATGCAAAAGATGCCTATTTTTGTAATTTTCATTCTTGTAAAACAAACTTAATTACTAATAATTGTAAAATTAAATCCGAAACGCAAATGCGACATATTTTTGTATTTTTTTATTAATTTATAAAATAAACATGCGCAGACAAATGCAAACAATACAAGAAAAATAACACAAAACTCACAACAATTGCAAACAAACAAAAAATTATTTTATTTTTGGAATTTTTGGGAGTAATTCTCATATAGGGCAAAAATCACGTGCTTACAATGACCCAAAGAGTGAAAAGCTTATATAAAAGGTGTTTTACTTTCTTATCATAGAAGGAAGAGTTGATGTAAATTGAGGTTTTCTTGGTTTTTATTTGTGTCACTACACAATTGGAATAAATGGAGTCAAGACAGATGGTGGCATCAAGAAAACTAGTTTCTTAAGAAAGAAGGAGAGGCTAAGGAGAAAAGTTAAAACAACATTCAGTTCCAATCTGAATATAATTCTTAATTTACCAGTTATGGAGTAACTTAGAAGTAGAGTGATTTACCACTGTGACAATTTCCTAGAAATTGAGCTCTTCCTAGAGGTTCGAAGCATTCCAATTTGATATGATTATGCACGTTCAGATAATTATGTTCCATTCCCTGAAGGATGAGAACTTTGATAAATATTGATTAATTCCTAAAAATGAATGTGACAATGTTAATAAAGCTTGTAAATATGAACATCTCCAGAAGAGGTAATATGATTGAGAGAATATATCCTTAATCTTTCGTACTTCAAATTTACCCCTGAAGTAATAAACAATCGAAATTTTCTCATGAAGCAGGAAAATATTATAAAGCAATGTAAATACCGCAACTCACCTCATGAAGAGGTAGAATAACAAAAGATATAAAATATTCAGATGTTAATGTCGTTTCTCCCTGAATGAGACATTTATCACAAAGTTGGTGGTAGAAATACTGAAATTCTTAACTTTTTACATTTATAAATTTAGTATTGTTTTTCTATTGTTCATTTGTTTATGATTTTCTCTCATGATACCAGAAGTGTCTGAGCAATATTTGGTAGTATAAAATTTATCAAAAGCTCATGAATAGCTAACTGTTTATCTAGAAGACACATGACACCAGTTGTGTCCGATAAATATAAGATTGTGGATAATAAATGAAGGCTCTCGAAGAGCTTATATACAAATATGTCATTCATATTATATGATTATGGTCAAAACAACATATGTTGTATTAAACCTGAAGTTTACTAATACAAGTGACTATCATATTGAGACTATAAATAATTGGAAGATTGAAAATCTTCATGTTTCCACAATCATAGGGCATAAAATATTATGTATGTGAGAAATTACCCACCTCATTCTTCAATTTGTACTACATCACGTGTCACAGTAAACTAGAAGTTTACTAATGCAAAAGTAGTCACAGTAAACCAGAAGTTTTATTGAGGCAAAAGTAGCTAGAATAAACCAGGAATTTACTGAGGCAAAAGCAGCCACAGTAAACCAGAAGTTTACTAATGCAAAAGTTTATGTCATAGTAAACCAGAAAATTACTAAAAGATAGCGCATGCCATGATAAACTGGAAGTTTTTATTTGCCATCTGGTTTAAATATGATGAGCTAATTGAGAATTCAGATAAGCATATATTGAAGAACTAGAAGATTTTTCAAAAATTCTCCTGTGTTGCTTGTTTTCATAATAAACTGATTATACCAGCTAAAGTTGGGACTAAGATCCCTGATTCTGAAATATATAAAAAGTGAATATGGGTCCATTCACCTATCATGTGAACCACTTATAGATGCATAAATGAGATGGTTACATGTGTGATTATTGTCAACCTGCAGTTTGGCATTTGAAATTGCTTTTCTCAATTAAGAGCATAATTTTCAGATTATGAAATCAAGACAATTCATCTTGATAATGTTGGTTAATATCCAAGCTGGTTTAACATTGAATACCTCCTATTAATGGCTAAATTATTGCTTATGAGAACAAACCTTCATGTGTTGGTCCAAGATTTTCTAAATTGCATACAACAACACTTGTATGCATCAGACCGGTAATATATGATAAGTCCTCTCCTCACAATTTGTTTAGGATCAGAAGCCAAATATTTTTACTATCTAATAACTTTTGATGCGTAGTATATGATTAATTTCTCTACCACAAAGCACAAAGATAGGTTTTCCAAAGAAGATTTGGGATATATGTTAGTTTTTCTAACATTAGGAGGATGGAATAAGCAATTGAAAAATATTTTATATGAATCGAATTATCATTAGTATGATCCTCACTCAGAAGATAATTCAAGTCAAATGCCAGAAGTATTTGTTGATCCAAAATTAAATATTATATTTCAGCTGCAAATGCTCCTATTAAAATTAAGTCCCTGAAGGATGGAGTTTACTGTACACATGAAGCGTGGTAAATCAATCGGTTCCAAAGTAACAATCCTTGAAAAGGATAGGAATAAATGATCATAATAAGGAGGAAATAAGCTCTAGAAGAGGCCACTACATAATATATCATAAAGCTCTTGAAGAAGTTTAGGTACCTAAAAATAAAGAAAGTGATGAAATCTCAACAAGTTATGTCGCTTGCGAACCGATATGAAATGATCGTCGACGATATATTTGATACAATATAGTGCATAATATTGTAAAAGATTGTGAGGATCGGACCATCAGTCCATACACTTGAAGATGTCATGTCATTTAGATACAAGTCATAACCTATATGACTCATTTGACTAAATTAATATGAAGATCCCGGAAGGATTTAAATTGCCTGAAGTATATAGTTCAAAGTCTCAAGAAATGTATTCAATCAGATTACAAAGATCTTTGTACAGTTTAAACAAATTTGGCGCATGTGGTATACTCACCTCAGTGAATGTTTGCTGAAAGAAGGTTACGTAAGTGATGTTATTTGTCTGTGTATTTTTATAATAAAGATGTCATCAGAATTTGTTACACTTGTTGTTTATGTTGATGACATAAATCTTTTTGGAACTTCAGAAGAGCTCCAAAAGGCAATTGAATATCTTAAGAAAGAATATGAGATCTTGGAAAAATAAAACTTTGTCTTGGTCTGCAAATTGAATATTTAGCAGACGAGATTGTTGTCCATCAATCCGCCTATACAAAAAGGGTCTTTAAACGATTTTACATGGACAAAGCACACCCATGGAGTACACATGGTTGTTTGATCACTTGAAGTGAATAAAGATCTGTTCCGACCTCCAAAAGAGGATGACGAACTCTTTGGTCTTGAAATATCCTATCTTAGTGCAATTGGTGCACTTATGTATCTTGCTAACGCAACAGGGCGTGACATAACATTTTCTGTTTATTTACTAGCAAGATATAACTCTTCTCATATACGAAGACATTGGAATGAGATTAAATATATATTGCGATAATTAAAGGGAACTCTTGATATGTGTTTGTTTTATGTTAATAAAGGTAGTGCAGATCTTGTTGGTTATGTAGATACATGTTATTTATCTGATCCCCATAAAGCTCAATCTCAAACCGGCAAGTAGGGAATGCGTATGGTTGAGATCGGTGATTCATTTCATTCAAGAAAAATATGTTTTGGAATGTGATAAAAAGATCCACAATATTTTACAAAGATAATATTGCATGCATAGTCCAATTGAAGGGGGGTTTATAAAAAGAGATAGAACGAAGCATATTTCACCAAAATTATTCTACACACATGATCTTCAGAAAAATGGTAATATTGATGTGCAACAAATCCGTTCAAGTGACAATCCGGCAGATTTGTTTACTAAATCTTTGCCAACTTCAACTTTTGAGAAGATGGTATACAAGATTGGAATGCGGAGACTCAAATATTTGAAACAAGGTTTTCATCAGGGGAAGTAAAATACGCGTTGTACTCTTTTTCCCTTACTAAGGTTTTTCCCATGGGGTTTCTCTTGTAGGTTTTTAATGAGGCAGCTAGAAATGCGTATTACTAAATATGTGTACTCTTTTTCCTTCACTAGTATTTTTCCCACTAGGTTTTTCCTAGTAAGATTTTAACGAGGCACAATATCTTTTAATGAACATCCAAGGAGGAGTATTATGAAAATAATTATATTGTGGATGTTTATTTAATACTCCTCTATAGATAATCTTCCTGGAAAAGTTTAACCATTTAGTACTTCATTAAAGTTTATCTACAAGCACCTGATGCAAGCAGGGTGCAAGCAACTCAATGAAATGATTTGCAACAACTTCTTATTAAACAGGCAGGTTGCAAGCAGCTCATACAGACAGCTTACAAGCAGCTCAAGAAAAGCCTCGTAGCTGTTTCTTGAAAAGCCTTGCAGCTGCTTCCTGAAAAGCCTCGCAACTGCTTCCTTTCTTCTATAAATAAAGGAGTTTTCAGTTCATTATATACATTATTGAATAACATATCAATCTCTCTCTATACTTGTCTTCAGTTTATTTATTTTACAATATATATTTTATAACAATTACAATGAAAAATGACTTTTTTTTTTGGCAAGTGATAATTTAAGCTTGGTCAGGTGTCCTGTTGGGTAGTATTTTGTACAAATTTTCTCAATTAAATTATTTGTTTCATTTTCATGTAAATGAAATGCAAGCACTTTGATTAAAAGGAAAATAAGACAATAACAGTCCATTGATCAAACCAGATTATGAGACCACAGGCAATCTATGAGTTAAACTAGCACGGTCTAGCTAGTTTTTGGATTGATCATTTAAAAATAGCCAGCATTTGCCAAATTATTAAAAATAGTCACTATTTTGCTGCAACAGAGACCGGTCCAGCATAATATACTGGAGTTCGGTGCACCTGTGTATGAACTTCCAGCATATTATGCTGGACCGGTATACTTTGCTGACTCCAGTATAATATACTGGAGTCTGGAGCACCGACTCCAGTATATTATGTTGGACCGGTATATTATACTGGAACTCCAGTATATTATGCTGGAGTATTTTTCTAAATTTTGAACAGTGTTTTCGTTCAGATTTATCTTTACATAAAAAGTGACTAAATTTCGATTACTTTTGAAATTATGACTATTTTTGAATGATCATTTATAAATCTGACTATTTTTAAATTTTGAGTTAAAGAGAATGGTCGTGGAAGTGAGACGCACAAATCGAAATGCCAAACACTAGAAAACATATTATGACTAGTTCTCTTAGTCAGAAAGTAAAATAGTTCTTTAATAAATAAAATTTGAAGGAACTGAAAATTAAATTACTAATACAATCACCCTTAGGAGAAATTGAAGAAAAGAAAATGCTTAGTAGGATTGGTGGGGCTATCAAAAACGAAAAAAAAAAAGAAGAGGATAAGTGCGGGCAAAGTGCCAAGACCCCCTCCTATAAGGCCGCACCAAATTCAAATTTGGTGTAATTTTTTTTTTCTCCAATGGAACATCAAATCTTGCACTATTATAGTGCGTGAATAGTATTGCATCAAATTTGGTGCAACACTATTCATCACACCAAATTTGATTTATTATTATTTTATTCATCTTTTTATTTTTGAACTTTTAGTTTATCATATATGGTGTATATAATTAATTTTTATATTAAGATCTTTATAATTTTAATTTTATATCCTATTTTTCTGATATATTAACTTTTGTATATATTATATTTATATCAATGATTTCACTTTTAGTTGATTTATCCTTTAAAATAATTTTATAATAAATGATTATATAAGTGGTGAATGTGAATTACATATAATGAATATGGAAAAAAGAAAAAAAGATAGCATTTGTTTGAAGGAAATAAAAATGAAATTTAAATAGAAGATAATAATATAATATAGAAGAGCGAGAAGAAATATTATTTTTTGGTGTAAAAAATGGTGTAATGGTTGGAGCAAAATTTGGTGTTACACCATTTTGGTGTGAAATTTGTTGTGAAATTTGATGTTAGGGTTGGAGATGGTCTAAAGATAGCTGCGTGAAACACGTGAACTTGGGGGGAAAATGACAAAAATAGTCACTTATCTTTTAGGTATGTTCAAAATAGTTCCTTAAATATATCCTTGAACATATGTGTAATGTGATCCTTTAAGTCTGTCAAAACTAAATATTTTTTTTTTATTTCTATCAAATAACAAATTTTGATTGTTAAATGTAATGACATAGCTGAAGAAAAAAGGATTTAACGGGAACTGATAATTTTTGCAACTCCTATTAATTTCTGTCTATTTCTGGTGTCTAGTGCAATATTTTAGATGGATATCGGGTACGTTTTGTCGATTTTTAGTATTTGGGGTAACTTTTGGGAAATTTTTGTAGTTTTGACTGAAATTGTTTCTGTTGTTTTTGGTTAAATTTTTATTTTCATAAGTCTGTTAAATATACTAAAGGCTATCTTAAACCTACCCAAATATAAGGAACCATTTTTATCAACAAAAAAAATTCGGCTGAAAATTGTTGTGCGTTGTGAAAAGAAAATATGTTATAAAATATAACCCAAAATAACAATATAGAACAAGCAAAACAAACTAAGAGATATAGATAGAAAGAGAGGAAGAGAGATTCTTATTTCTTCTTCAATTGTGTGTATTTTCCTATCTATTACAAGGCCTTTATATAGGCATAAAAAGTGAAGAAAATATGTCATGGAATATGTCATTGGACATACAAAATATGTCATTGAATATGTCATTAAGCATTTGAGATGAAGATCATGGAAGAAGAGTAGACATCCACCATAATGTGATATTTATCATAACACTCCCCCTTGGATGTCCAAAGATAATGTGCATCGTTAAAACCTTATTAGGAAAAAAAAAACTCTATATGAAAAAAAAATCCTAGTGAAGGAAAAAGAGTACACATGTTTAGAAATACGCCTTTTGGCTGCCTTGTTAAAAACCTTGCAAGGAAAACCCAGTGGGACAAAACCTTGTAAGGGAAAAAGAGTACAATGCGTATTAACTCCCCCTGATGAGAGCATCAACTCACATCCTTGAGTCTTCGCATCCCAATTTTGTACACCAGTTTCTTGAAGGTTGATGTTGGTAGAGATTTGGTGAACAAATCAGTCATATTATCACTTGAACGAATTTGTTGCACATTGATATCACCATTCTTTTGAAGATCATGTGTAAAAAAATAACTTTGGAGAAATGTGCTTTGTCCTATCTCCTTTTATGAATCCTCCCTTCAATTGGGCTATGCATGTTGCATTGTCTTCATACAAAATTGTGGGTAGTTTTTCACACTTCAAACCACATTTGTCTCGGATAAGATGTATTATAGACCTCAACCAAATACATTCTCGACTTGCTTCATGAATAGCAATTATCTCAGCATGATTAGAAGAAGTAGCCACGATTGATTGCTTAGTCGATCGCCAAGATATGACAGTGCCGCCACATGTAAACACATAACCTGTTTGAGATCGAGCCTTATGCGGGTCAGATAAATACCCAGCATCGGCATAACCAACAAGATCAGGATTGCAATCATTGCCATAAAATAAGCCCATATCGGTAGTCCCTTTTAGATATCGCAATATGTGTTTGATCTCATTCCAGTGTCTCCTTGTAGGAGCAGAGCTATATCTTGCTAAGACATTAACCGAAAAAGTTATGTCAGGCCTTGTAGTGTTAGCAAGATACATTAGTGCACCAATTGCACTAAGATATGATACTTCAGGACCAAGAAGCTCTTCATTCTTTTCTTGAGGTCGAAATGGGTCCTTATTCACATCAAGTGATCGAACAATCATCGGAGTACTTAATGGATGTGCTTCATCCATGTAAAACCGTTTCAATACCTTTTAAATGTAGGCAGATTGATGAACAAAAATCTTATTTGTCAAATGTTCAATTTGCAAACCGAGACATAATTTTGTCTTTTCGAGATCTTTCATCTCGAATTCCTTCTTTAAATAATCAGTTGCCTTTTGGAGTTCTGTAGGAGTTCCAATAAGGTTTATGTCATCAACATATACGGCAAGTACAAAAAATTCCGATGTTGTTTTCTTTATAAAAATACATGGACAAATGACATCATTTATATAACCCTCATTTAATAAATACTCACTAAGACGGTTATACCACATTCTTCCTGATTGCTTTAGACCATACAAAGATCTTTGCAATTTGATTGAAAATATTTCCCGGGAATTTGAATTCTGTGTGTTAGGCATTTTAAATCCCTTGGGAATTTTCATGTATATCTCATTATCAAGTGAGCCGTAAAGGTAGGCTGTAACTACATCCATTAAATGCATCTCAAGCTTTCATGGACAGCAAAACTAATGAGATAACGAAATGTTATAGCATCCATAACAGGAGAATATGTCTCTTCATAATCGACACCAGGCCTTTGTGAAAATCCTTGTGCAACAAGGCGTGCCTTATATCTTTGTACCTCATTTTTCTCATTCCTTTTGCGTACAAAGACCCATTTGTAACCAACAGGCTTAACACAATTAGGTGTTTGGACTACAGGCCCAAAAACTTCACGTTTTGCAAGTGAACTTAACTCTAATTGGATTGCTTCTTGCCATTCTGGCCAATCAAGTCTTTGTCGACATTCTCCAACAGATTGAGGTTCAAGATCCTTACTTTCTTGCATAATGCTAGATGCAACATTATATGCAAAGTTGTAATCTGCCACTATATCCATTTGATTCAAATTTGTCTCAATATCGATTGGATTTATTGATAGTTTCTTATTTTCTCGAGTCTCAGGCTCATTGATTTCCTCATGAATCTCAAGATTGGTTAAATCGTGAATTTCTTTATGAGACTCTTTCGTAGTGTCATCTTGATCATTTGTTTTTCTTTTTCTAGGATTTCGATCCTTAGAACCTAATGGTCTGCCACGTTTTAGGCGTTCTTTTGACTCATTAGCTATGACACTAGAAGATTGTCCAATAGGGACATCAATACGGATTGGAACATTCTCTGCAGGGATATGTGATTTTATTATCCTTTTCAAATCCGTAAATGCATCTGGCATTTGATTTGCTATTTTCTACAAATGGATAATCTTTTGCACCTCTGTGTCACAAATATATGCACGTGGATCAAGATGAGACAATGATATATTTTTCCACAAAATTTCACATTTTGTTTCGCTAATTTCTCTCCCTAATTTTGGGGAAAATGCCTCATCGAATCGACAATCTGCAAAACGAGCAGTGAACAAATCTCCCGTTAATGTTTCAAGGTAACGAATAATGGAGGGTGATTCAAACTCAACATATATTCCTAACCTTCTTTGGGGACCTATCTTGGTGCGATATGGGGGTGCTACAGGCACATATACAGCGCATCCAAAAATTCTTAGATGAGATATATTAGATTCATGACCCAAAACTAATTGCAACGGGGAATATTGTGATAATTTGTCGGTCTGAGACGAATTAGCATTGCTGCATGTAAAATGGCATGACCTCAAACAGAAGTGGATAACTTCGTTTTCATGAGTAACAGTCTTGCTATCAATTGCACACGTTTAATTAAAGACTCTGCAGACCATTTTGAGTGTGAACATGAGCCACATGATGTTCCACTTTTATCCCAATTGATAAGCAATAATCATTAAATGCTTGGGATGAAAACTCAGCAGCATTATCAAGTCTAATAGACTTAATTGGATTATCGGGAAATTGTGCCCGTAATCGGATTATTTGTGCCATTAATTTTGCAAACGCGAGGTTGCGAGATGACAATAGGCATACATGAGACCATCTAGAGGATGCATCTATTAAGACCATAAAATATCTAAACGACCCACTAGGTGGGTGAATAGGTCCACAAATGTCCCCTTGTATACGTTCTAAAAACGCAGGGGACTCAATCCCAACCTTTGTTGGTGATGGTCTTATAATTAACTTGCCTTGATAACAAGAAGCGCAAGAAAATTCATTATTTAAAAGAATTTTCAAATTCTTTAATGGATGCCCATTTGAGTTTTCTATGATTCGTCTCATCATAATTGATCCAGGATGGCCCAATCGATCATGTCAAAGTACAAAAGTATTGTAAGCAATAACCTTTTGGTTTAAGGTAGAATGTGCCTCAATTGCACTAATTTTTATTCAATACAGGCCACAAGATAAAGATGGGAACTTCTCAATAATTCTTTTCTGGCCAGAGACATTCTTGGTAACGATGAGATATTCCATATTATTCTCATCTATTGTCTCAATATGAAATCCATTTTTGCGGATATCTTTAAAACTCAACAAGTTCCTCTTGGACTTGGAGGAGAACATTGCATTCTCAATGATAATTATTGTTCCCATAGGCAGAGTTATAGTAGCTCTTCCAGAGCCTTCAATTAGATTACTACTACCAGAAATTGTAGTAATATCTGCCTTACACATACTTAAATGAGAGAAATATTTTTTTTCTTTGAATATTGTATGTGTCGTACATGAATCAATTAAGCAAATATTTTTATAATTGAACTTTGATCCAAGTTTGCTTTGAAAAATATCCATATTTGCTTCCCATAGTTTGACATACAAAATAAGTATATGAATAAATATTAGTATTTTTAGAGAAAAATGGAAAAGAAATAAAGTTAAACCAATAATTCAATAGTAGCCTTTAATGCATTTTCTGGCAAATTCTAATTATTATACAAATAATTACGCAAAAAATAATACAAGTACACATATGACTAATACAACTACAACAAATTTATTTACAAGTATAAATTATTTGCATTTTCCTACACATTGTATGAAACATAATTGATCCGTGTAAGAAAAGAACATACTCATAAAACAAAATTGAGGGTGAAGTAACAAAGGTTGTTCCAGGGTGCTTGTAAACCTTTTCTTAAAGAGAATTAAAACAATGTATAGAAAAGTTAAAATCGTTAAAAGATCACTGATATTATCTCCACAGAGTTTCAATTTGGAAGTAATTCTAAACATAGCAGAATTATATTCAGAAACAGACTTAAAGTCTTGGAGCCTAAGATGAGCCCAATCATATCGTGCTTGTGGAAGAGTGACCAACTTTAAGTTGTCATATCGTTACTTTAAACCATTCCACAAAACAAATGGATGTTTCACTGTGAGATATTCAATTTTCAACCCTTTATCAAGGTGATGGCGCAAGAAAATCAAGGCCTTAGCACAGTCTTGTGTAGATGCTTTATCTTTATCTTTAATAGCGTCTCCAAGACCCATTGCATCTAAATGGATTTCAGCATCCAATACCCATGTCATATAGTTCTTGCCCGAAATTTTAAGGGCAACGAACTATCTTTTCGTAATATCAGACATTTTAAAAAAAATACAAATTTGAGAAAAATTATACCTTAATTTTCTCAAAGATCTTCTTGAGATGGTAGAGCCTCGTGCTGATAACGTGTTATAAAATATAATCCAAAATAACAATATAGAACAAACAAAACAAACTAAGAGATATAGATAGAAAGAGAGGAAGATCATCATCATTGAACATACAAAATATGTCATTAAATATGTCATTAAGCATTTGAGATGAAGATCATGGAAGAAGACTAAACATCCACCATAATGTGATATCTATTATAACACTCCCATGGATGTCCAAATAAGTATATTGACATTTGCCAAGTATTTTCCACATGTGAATGGGCAGAATTCCACAGGCCGTGCCAGCAGAGCTCTAGACCCCACAGCATATGGCGTGTGAGAAAGATAATAATTTTCCTACATATCTCACAATACGACTGTCTTATTTCTTCTTCATTAAGGCAAATTGGTTATATATCATCTTGGGGGAGATTATGTTAAAATTAACAATTTACTTCACTCACTGGAGCTTTCAATTCGTTAGGAGCAATGGAGGAGCCACTGTTGACAGGTTAGGCTTTTCCATCATCATTAAAGCTTAAAGCTTGAATCTTTTATGTCAATTTCTATGCCCTTTTCTTGCTTTTCCCCTTTTTATAGCTTAATTGCTTAAAGCTTCAATCTTTATTGTCAATTTCTATACCCTTTTCTTGTTTCTCCCATTTTCTATAGCTTAATTGCTTAAAGCTTGTTTCTTTTCTGTAAAAAAGTTTATACCCTTTTATTGCTTGTCCCATTTTGCATAGCTTCATCGCTTAAAGCTTGAATCTTTTTCTGTCAATATTCATACAATTTTCTTTGCTTTTCCTTTTTGCAAACCTTAATTGCTGAAAACTTTACTCTTTTCTGTTCAATTTTTGTACCCTTTTCTTGCTTTTACCATTTTGCATAGCCTAAATGCCTAAAACTTGAATTTCTGCAAGATTTTTTATACCCTTTTTTTGCTTTTCACATTTTGTAAACCTGCTTTGCTTAAAGCGTGAATCTTGTCTGTGAAATTTTATCATCTTTTCTTGCTTTTCCTTTTTGCATAGCTTAAGTTTGGATTAATGTGACTTTTAAAAATAGGGAAAGCAGCAAGCGAAACAGGTCAAAGAGGGAGTGAGAGATGGAGCTCTTATGAGAATGTGGGAAGGGCGGGCTCTGTGATTCCTACGACTTCTTTGGCCGGATCAGAAGTCAGCGTCGATGAGATTCGGTCTGCTGCTTCTATGTCAGTTCCTTACTCTCCTTCTCTCCATGCCCCCTTGGTCAGCTCTCCCCAATCCCAATCTCAGCCACAATTTTATGGTAAGTTCCCTGCCGACATATTATCTCATACTAGCTTATTTTGTGTTGAGTTTTATATACTCCCTCTAGTTTATTTTAAAGGTGGTGTTTGACGGGGCATTGATTGTAATAAAAACGAAAGACTATTCCAAAAGTACCATTCGAACAAGACTATTGGCACATTCTAAAAGTACCACTCGAACCTGTGGGTTTAAACATGCCAATTGCCATGACGTTTTTGTGGCTATAAGTATAATTCATTAAGGGTTAAATGGGACGTTTAAAGTTGAAGAGTTTTAAATGTAAAATATGTCATTCTTTTTCGAATAAACTAAGAAAGAAAGAGTGACATATACAAAATGAGATAAGATCGATTGCTGAGAACAAAAGGTCCTTAATCTTTGCCTTAGTTTGTGTTGTTACCATTTTAGTCCATTTGCTTGGTTTGATTACAATGTACAAGTACAACTATTTTTAATTGTTTTCTAGCTTTGGGGCTTTTCAGTTTATTGAATGTTGATGAAGGGCGTAATAGACCTACCTTTAGCTTTGAGTTACGAGCTTCTCATAATGGTATTACAAGATGGAGCTAAATGCATCTTCTCTAATGTGGCTTGAGAACCTACTTTTTTCCCTCTATTCTTCTTTATTAACCCGTTCGCTATATGGTGTTGCTTCTTTATTCATGGTTGGCAGTTGGATAATACCACAAATCTCTGGTTTTATCACTTGCATTAAGTTTCAATACCGTGTCTTTTATGAATTATCTGTCATTAAATACATTACAGCTATCTGGCAAAATTTTTACTGCCTGATTTTGGTGGATGATATGATGGTCATGCCTTACGACCAGGGGTGGAGGTAGTGTGGTAGCTATGGGTTCGGTCGAACCCAGTAGCTTTTGTTTAAACTCTGTATTTGTATTGAAAAAATTATTAAATATATAAAAATATTTAATTGCGAACCCAGTAACTAAAACGAGTTCTTTCCAGTTCTTTCTTTTTACATGCTTGTTAGTAAGCGAGGCTTTTTATTTGCCTCAATAGGATTAGTAAGGTAAGGTTTAGCCCGGTTTGTGTTGCCTTGGTCCTATGCCTTTGGAAAATATCCACACGGTTATGAGATTATATGCCCTCGTGAGACGTTGCCGACAGCTACACCATGAATCCTCTACATGAGGCTGTCATCATAAGGCAGTGTGAGGCGCAGAGGAGTGATTATATAGCCAAGGCATATGGGTAACAATACCGGTGCTATTGTCCCCCTTATTTGTACTTTTCCTATTTGTTGTATTTTTCTGTTTTTTTATTAATAAAAAACTTAGCCCTAGGCGCTTGCCTAGCGGATTGCCAAAAAAAAAAAAGACGAGTTAGGGTTCGATGATGAGATTAGAACCCATAACCTTAAAATCCTGGCTCCGCCTCTCCTTACGACTAAGGAGAATGTTTATGCCCTTTTTGTTTTTCCTTGGTAAAATTCACAACTGTGATTAGGTCACTTGCGCTAAGGTACAAGTGCTTTTTTCCCCTAGAGTATGCGTATGACTTCCCTGCAGTTTCATCACTATGTCTTATTTGTGAATATTGCGTTTTGAGAATAAATTATTTTCTCTTTTGTAGCAGAGCAAGGGATTGTTTATCAGGGTGGGTACTATGGAGCTGCAGGTGAAACTGCCAGTGATGCAAGGAGGTAATTACACAGCATTCTTCCCAACACAGGTCTTGCCTCGATTACATGGTATTATTAAGTATTTGAAAATAGTGCAACCGTAATGGTAATGATCTCAAATACTTAATAAATATGGGTTCCTTAGTTGCACTATTTACCTCTTCTGCTGGTTTCAGTGTATCAATTAGTGTTCTGAAACAAGTAATGTAAAGGACTAGGAGATTACAATATTTGAAGAGTTACAACATAAAGACGATTTCCATGTGTTACTGATTATTACTATAGTTTTGTGCTTTCGTCTATATTTTCTTCCTTTTTGACTCTTTGAATTTTATGTTATGATTATTTTTGCAACAGCATCTTGATTAACTAAGTTGTTTTGGCAGGCAAGTGCTGGACGAGGTAGAAGTACGAGAGTTGCTTATAGATCATGTTGGCCATCGCTGCTGTTGGGGAAGTCGACCAGCTCGGACCTGGAAGATTCATGCAATTGAAGACTGCAATGTCTATGTGGGGACGCTAGAAACTTTCGCAGAAGAGAGAGATACAATTATAGAGAAGGAGCCATACTCCAGTGGCAGCATTGACGGAAAAGATAAAGGGCCTGAAATGGGAATATGGGAATTGGATTTAAGGTCTGAATTTCCTGTTTTGTTTGTACCTTACAAGGAGTCACGACTGAGAATTCCTCATTCGGAAACTATAGAGAAATGTTCAGGTAATAGACATTGTTTGTGGAATAATCATTTTGCATCGTTAGTAGTGTAAAAAAAATAAACTTCTATGTAGTCTTTACCTTTTTCCCTATCTTGTGGTTCTTGGGTTGAAGTTGGAGTAATTTTCATAATTTTGCTTAACTGTTTCACAGCTTGTGATGGTCGAGGAAATGTAGTTTGTCCTACTTGCAATGCAGATCAAGAGCCAGGGTTTTACAAGGAGGGTCAAATGGCCCAGTGTCCTACTTGCTACGGAAGGGGTCTAATTGCTCACAAGGACGGATCTGACTCAATGTGAGCTTTTGACAGATTGTTAATTGTTGTGGTGCATTTCTTCGTCAAGTTTATTCATTTTTCCTTGATTAAGTATAGATGAAAGACCCGATGATTACTTTTGTACTATTCAGGCATCCAAATTTCATTCTGCGTTCATGGTTTCTGCTGGTACCGTTTTTGGAGACAAGTGCAAATCCTTGAGGTGTCGGACAATTGTAATCGATTTACTAAAAACATCTTTCTTTTGCAGATGCCTGAAGTGTAAAGGTAACGGGAAACTTCCTTGTGTGACATGTGAATCTCGTGGCCTGATCAAATGCCAAACATGCCAAGGTGGTGGTTCTCTTTTGTCACGGAAAGTAGCTGTTGTTAGATGGTAATCCATCTTTACTTTTGATTTATTATACTCAATTTGTCATGCATATTAACAAGGAAATCATGATGTTGTCAACTGAATGATCACGCATTCTGTATTTATTGTGTTGGCTTCATTCTATGCCCTGCGCCACGTCCAAAAAAATAAAACAATTGCCCAACAAAATACCCACATTAACTGACACCCATCACAACTAAAATTTGGATATAATCCCTGTGTGGTTTTGTAATAGTTCTGTCCGATACTGATGGCTCTAAAGCACTTGACTTGTCTAGTTCAACATAAGTATATGCCATGAAGTGTGAAAGACGAGGACTTTGGTCATCATTATAGCAAACAGTATCTTACCCATATGATTTAAGGTATCTTGTAGATTTTGGTACTGATGTAGAGGATTAATATGGTGTGCAAATTTGACATGTTTTCATAGGAGGACACTTTCAACCCGGAAAGTAAACGCTACAAGTGGAGCAGGTTCTGTTCCAGATGACGTGTTTCACCGAGCAAAGGGAGTTCAGTTGTGCAATAACCAAGCTTACCAGTGCACTCCAGCCTACTTTGCTGATTCATATTTTCTTAACAAGTTCTCTTCTGAAGTAATTGCAGAGAGGCCTTCAATACCTACTACTGCAAGGATCATATGCGAGCGCCACACCATCTCTGTTGTCCCGGTGACTCGCGTGACCATGACTGATCGTAATCGCTCCTTCAGTTTCTATATTATTGGAAATGGAAGAGAGGTTTATATGAAAGACTACTATCCTTCTAGGTTTTGTTGGGGCCTTTGTCCTTGCTTGGAATGGTTGAAACTATAATTGAAAGAAGTGAATCTGTTTCTTCATTATTGGGCTGAGTTTTGTCCCAAGAGTGTTATGGGAAGAACAAGTTGGTTTTTGTATAGAATATACTGTATGCTTTCCAAGAATAAAGGGTTTGTGTTCCTAACAATAATATCATAATTGTTTTATTAGTTAAGGGAGTAATTATCCAATCATCTATTTCCAGATCTCTGTAATGTAAAACAATGCATGCCTTTTGGCTTGATTCTTTTTTCCTTAGACAAACAAATTGTATAGACTTCATCAACCACCTTATTTGATCTCTGAAGAAAATAAGCTCAAGTTATTTTTGCAATTTGATCTTCCTTTCTAATAACTTGACTTATCATATGGCGATTTTATGTAGTGTTTTTTGATTCACTTGCAGCATTAATATACAGTTAGGCTGTAACCAAAACTAAGTTTAGGTATCCAGTGGCAATTTGCAGGAACTGATTAATTTAATTATTCTATGTGTAAGATACTGTAACCCAAAGGTTAAGCAAGTTGAGTGAGATTTACTTAACTATAATATGTATTCTTAAAAGGCAAAGCTAACTCTCCTCAGGAAATTTTAATAGGTTAATTCTTTTCATGTATATATATTGAATCCCTTTGATTTCTTAATGTGTTTACTTCTTTATATTTTGACTCTCTTAGTAAAATTTGATTATGCTTTCTTTGAGCCGATGGCCTCTCCAAGTTGAGGGATATGGGTTCACGTGAATCCATGCTTCTCTCCCTAAATCATGTATAATAATGTTATATTTGTTTAAAATTACTTAAATATATGTGCGTGAACCCATGTTCAAAGAGTCTTATAGTGCAATTATTATTGAGTGCACTCTACAAGTAAAATTGGTAGTTCAATGGTCTTGTTTTCGCCATGGTGATAGAATATATGAGTCCACCAAACTATATAGAGACCATGTCCCTTATAGGTTTCCACCGAGAATGCTAATGTAACAGTAAGTAAATGAAACAGGGAAGTTTTACGTGGAAAAATCCCGGCTCAAAGGGATAAAAAATCACGACCTACACTGGTAGGATTTCAACTTCACTATGACCAACTTTAGATTACAATCTATGCAATCTAGGAATTAAACTCTTAATCCCTCCCTAAGTTGTAATACACCTATTACAAGCCACTTTGCAATACACCTATTACAAAGACTTCAACTCATGACTAACTCTAGTGACGACACAAACACTGAAGGTTTATGATTTACAAGGGGTTCCTAAGTAACGCTTCTAGATAAGCAAAGTAGGAATTATAATGAAGAACAATTACAAAGTTACAACTCAACTAAGGACATACATGATACTAGTTGTAGGAACTGGTCCGTAATAGTGTTATACTTTGTTCTTGATGTACTTGAGAATTGAATGCTTGATTGTCAGATGCTTGAATGTTTGAGTGAATTCTCTTGGTGTTGTTTTGTTGTAATATTTAATGTTAATACAACATGGATGACATCACTTGAATGATGTAGTCAATTGGTAGGTCAAATGAGAAGTGACTGCTGAACTATGCTGCACTGTTTTTGTGTACAGTGCAGGCATTCACTGTCCAGCTGTAGACAGTTGACTTCGTACTGCTGTCAGGGAAACACAAGGGTATCAGGTCATGTATTGATTCTCTATCTTCTGAAGTCATGGTGACTCACATTAGCTGGAGTCTGTTGATTTGAGTTGTGTACCAAGTGTTTGAGGTTCCTTATCTGGTTCTTTGACAGTAAGTTTGTTAGATCGTCAAAACATAAAGCTAAGGAACTGTAAACCCATCAATTTTCTCCTTTTTGATGATGACAAACTTAGAAATTGATAACACATGTTTAGAGCAAAATTAACCAGATGAAGTAACAAGAACTTCACAAGTCCCCCTGACTTTATGCTTCCCCCTTAATTAGATCCCTGTTTCCTTTTTTTTTTCAATTATACTTCCCCCTTTTGGCATCATTGAAAAGACACAAGCAAGCAATCAACATAAAGAAGTCTAGCCTAACTAACTCATGCCACATATGTGTGCACAACATGATAGAAAAGAGAAACAGAGAAACATAAGCATTAAACAACAAAAAAGGATAGTTTATAAAACATAAGCCTTTGACATTACAGCAAAGGCAAAATTCGGACTGTTATCATCAGGAGAAGTACAAGGAAATTCCATCCACACCATAAAAGAAAAACAAAAATAACTGCCATAGTCATCAGAAGCAAAAGAGATAATCCAGAAACTAATCACTGAAAGGGTTAGCCTAGGGGAGACTAGAAGGAGAGGGCTTAGAAGCTGCAACAAGAGTGTTGAGAACGAGATCAATTCGGGCATTGGCTGACATTTGCTCTGCGAGCAGTTTCTCCTTCAGGTTCTTCACTTGGTGCCTAAGATTAGCATTTACTTTTGTTAGAAGAGCGATCTCCTCATTTAACCCTGGTTCCCCTTGGGCTTGCTGACTCTCCAGAATGGCATTCCTTGCCTTCAGCTTCCTAATCTCCCCAGTAGCACTATTCTGGGCCTTGATAAGCTGAGAGATTGTTGAAGTGGTTCCTATTCCTCCATCTCTTTCAATACATTCACATTCTTCCAAAGTAGTTTGAGATAAGGTCTTCTTCTTGGTCCATGTCTTGGGCTGTCCCAGAGTCACATCAAAGAACTTGAAGACATGCATGAGAAGGAATCTATAAGGAAGACCATGGTTTCCATCTTTGAAAGTTGCCACCTTTTGCATGTGCTCAATCATGATGGCTAGCAAGTTTACAGTGCGGAACCCATCCAGTGCTTCCATCAAATACAGATCAGACTTGGAAGTAATGGACCTTCTCTCAGCACGAGATAGAAGAACCTTGTTTACCAACTTAAACAATAGCTGATAAACAGGAAGCAAAGCTTTCTTGTGTACCCGTTCCCCCCGATGGACTGCATCTTCCTTTACAATAGAATTCCTGAAATTTGACCCACACATTCTTGACAGAGGACATACCATCAGCATGGACCTTAAGTATGTCCCCAAGCAGAGCAGCATCCAAAACAATATCAACTCCATTGACCAAAGCACAAATATGATCAGTTTCAATAGGAAAGAGGTATGCATAGAAAATTTGGACCTCATCCTCATAGACTTTTGGCACATCCATCTTGAACTGATGTCCCCACTGTTGAAACTCTACCATGTCTATTATTTTCCTCATACCAGCCATTTCAGAGATTTCTAGATCAAAAGTACGACCCCACAGAACCTTTTGATACCTCAGCCTTTCCTTAGCAGTCACACTTTCTCGTTTCACTCTTTTTGCAGAATCAGGTTCCCTCACAGTTTCCAACTTTCCTTTCCCAGAATTCACACTTGATTTGCCCTTTCCACTTGACTTCACTAAGATATCCTCATCAGACAATGACTGTTCACTCACTACTTGTTTCAGCTTATCACCACTTTTCACTGATTTTGAACTTAATGTTGCAACACCTTCCTCTCGTTTCTTTTTCTGAGACCTTTTATCCAAGGAACTTGGTTCCTCTGTTGCTTCCTCATCTACTTCCACTACATGAAT
Source organism: Nicotiana tabacum (assembly GCF_000715075.1). Lineage (NCBI taxonomy): Eukaryota > Viridiplantae > Streptophyta > Magnoliopsida > Solanales > Solanaceae > Nicotiana > Nicotiana tabacum. The sequence goes on along the minus strand of NC_134089.1, from coordinate 31,678,582 downwards.
GTTTTTGTCACACACAACCTCTTCCTTTTTCACCAGCCTCTTTTTCTTCTTCTTGTAACTCCTTTTACTCTTCTGCAGGACAGACTCAAAAGCCTCATTTGCTTGCAACCTAGTAGTAGGTCGCTTAGGAGAAGGCTCAGGAGTGGTTAATGCCCCCCTCTTGGCAATGAACACATCTAGAGCAACATTATCTTGATCTTCTTCATCACTAGACCTCATAGCAGGAGCCAAAATTTCCAAGGGCTCAACATCAAAGTGAGGAGAAGGAGCAGGGTCGAAACTGACCTGGGAAGAGGATCGTTGACTTGTTTCATCAGGAGAGGGGTCAGATCCTTTAAGAAGGGTCCCAGTAGTTTCTTCTGGTGTAGGGTTTTCAAGGAGAATCACAGTTACTTCTCCACCTAACGACTGAGTCTCTTACCCCTGAGACACAGGCATAGTAGAGATCACCCCATACACTATTCCATCAGCAGATATGGCCAATATGTTTTCTACAACCTCTTTCTCTTGAGATTCTATGGGTGCCACAAACTCTGAAACGGGAACAACTGTAGACTGATCAAACCTAACCTCTGAGACCTTTACTACCTGCGAAACTTTACTCTATTCTCCATCCTTGCTTTGTACAGTAAGAATCTCAGGCGATAGAGATGAAAAGTTGAGTTCTCAACACTTAGAGGGAGAGAGAGGTCTGAGGGGGTGATAGAAGAAATAGAGGGTGAAGGAGAGTCAGGTTTAGGAGTATCCTCTATAGTGGTGGTTGAAAAGGGGATGGTGAGAGGCATTTCACTAGAAATGGAAGAATCAAGGGTTTTCTCAACTAAAGAGGGGATTTTCGGTTGATCTTTAGCCATGGTAGAGAAGAAGTTTGAAAGTTCTAGAGAAGGACTGAAGAGAAGATATGATCGTTCAAAATGATGAGAGGGTTTTAATGGGAGAAGAGACAATTATGAGGGAGAGAGAAACCGATTCTGAAACGACGGTAGTTTTCTGGGGAGATGCAATGTTTCAGAGGGAGGTGAAGGTATTTGAATGAAAAGACGTAACATACAACGTATGAAAAGTTTGATGACATTGTCACACCTCCTTTTTCCGCCCCCGCGGAGGGTGAAAGAGTTTTCTCCAATTAAAGGACAGTCGAAACGAGATTTGTTTATTTATTTCAGAGTCGCCACCTGGGAATTTTATGGCGTCCCAAGTCACCAGTTTTACTCCCGAATCGAGGAGAATATGACTCTGTTTGTCATTTTGCGAACCAGAAAACCGAGTAAGGAATTCTGTTAATTCAGGAGAAGGTGTTAGGCATTCCCGAATTCCGTGGTTCTAGCACGGTCGCTTAACCATTTTTATACTTGGCTTAATTATCTCGATTTACTAAATATATTTTCTTGTTGCATGATTTCGTTACCGCTTTTGTTTAGATTGTTTATAATTATAGGCCTTTCTTGAAACGAATCACGCGTACGTATATTCGTATTATATATATTTTATAAATGTAAAGAATCGTGTCACGCATACGTGTACACAATAAGATTGATAATATTTTTTATATTTTATTATAAAAAATTGATGTTCGAAATTGTGCTTAAAATAAAATTAAGAACATTCGTCACTCTTGTATGATTAAATAGTGAACTGCACATCTCGGGTTATACGAAATTAATTTAATATCCTCCGATGAATCTCCTTTTATTAAAAATTTGGCTCAAAGTTGCGCGAACGCATAATCCGAACTGCCTTTAGAAAATGTAATTAGGTCACGCGAACGTATCCCTAATTTCACAAAATATTCTTGATGGTAATATAAAATTTCTACAAATGTTTATCCCTCTATTTTTAAATATGAAAGTCATGGGAAATCACTGATTTGGACGCCTCCAAATTTCTTGAAAAGAATTCAAAATTTATTAGGTGTTGACCGCAAGTTATATTTTACACGTATGAATTATATACCTCAAAACTACTCAAATTTAAAGAATTAATGATATGAAAAAAAACAACGTATAACTAAAACTACCATTTTTATCATGAATACAATATTCGTATACCCAAAAAGTAAATTGCGTCAAAATTAGGAAAAGAATTAATTTGATAAACAAACTAACAGTTTTCGAAGAATTTTCATTGTTATATTTAGAGCGAACTCTATTTTTGTATATCTTTGACTTAAATGTTGCATTTTAGTATTTATAAATCTGACCTTCTTCTTCGCAACTAGTTTTTAGTCCAAAGGTCAAATTATTTGGTTAATTCGCGTACAATGACTGAATTTGGGATAGATAAAATTAAACCAATTTTCTTTCTCAGCCTATGCAAACTATTTACAAACACTAAATCTATACTTTATAAAAATCATTGACATTATTTTTTATACTATTTTTAAGAAATTAGTTAGACACATTCTCAAATAAATGGACCATTTGTTGTTTGGAAAGAGAACTAATCTACAAGATGATTTAATAAAATGACATTATATGTAACGTAGTTATACATCCGAACCATTCGCAATATTCCAACATCGTAAATATAACGGATTATATCAATTCACCTTTCACCTATTGGTTATACACATAACCGTTATCACACCATATACGACCAAAATACAACTTACATCATCTAGCTTTAAACAAAATCGGATATTTGACGAGATATGCTAATAATGTAGTTTCTTGATATTTCCATACTATCCTATACTTAGCCAACAATATCACAAGATTTAATTAACGGCCAACTTTCTGCCATGTTCCCTATCTCGACAATTCAAACAATAAATGTCATCACTAAACTTTAAAATAATAAGATTATTGTAGAATTTATACTACTTCAAGAAGTCAATTGGCTAGTAATTTATCATGTCAAGTATAATACTATATTAACAAACTAAAACAAAACTTAAACTTAAACTAAGAGATTTAAATGAGTAGAAGACATAATTGCAATTCCAAACTTCATTTACTTGCAATGTTGAAGCTTTTCATGACATGAGTCTACAGATATGTACCTGGAAATGAGGGTAAAAGAGGTAGAGTTCAGCAGTAGCAGCAGCGACAAAAACCAACAGAAAATGCCAATGACTCAGCAGATTTGAGCAAAAACAACAAGACCCGTGAAACCCAGACGCACAGTAGCAAGAATCTTAGGAAATTTCAGATTTAAACCAAACAATAGGAACAAACAAATCTGGACAGATTCAAGGAAAACAGTATTTCTGATTTTTAAGACTTACGAAAAGGCAAACTGAAAACCCTCAATCCCCAAAAGAAATCAACCTTAACACTAGCTTCTAATGTAGAATTCTGTTTTTACTGTTTCTGATTTTTCTTTCTTTCTATCTTCTTCTTCCTTTTCCTTCTCTGTCTATTTCTCTCAGTCCTCTCTATCTCTCTGTTCTGCCTCTGTGTATCTTTCTCCTCCTCTCTATCTGGTTGTCCTCTTGAAATCAGTCCCTAACCCCCTTCTTATACAAGTCTGCCTGGCCCCTTTCTTTTAAAAATCAGAAAATTTCCACTCAAATAACACTAAAACTGCTTTTTAAACAATCAGCCATTAAGGATACCTTTTCCCTTATTTTCAGCACTCCCAATTCCCTTTGTCCCCCATTATTGCATTAATTAATACCTCATTGATAAAGCACTAGCAATAAAGTATTATACTAACTGTTTTATTCCCCAAACACCCCTGAAAATCCCTTAATATTACTGCCCTTAATTCAAACTTTTAGTAACCTATTATTGAACACCTATATTTCAAACCTATCAGTTGATGACTGAAGACTAAAACTGAAGGCTGAATTCTAATTGAAACAACTGAACTGAATTTAAATCAAAACTAACACAACACAGAATTCATCAGAATCATTGAAACTGAAATTCAGACTTGAATTAATATGCACATGAATACAGGTAATGTGAATGCAGGTTCATTGTCAACTTAATGACAATGTTCTGAAATTAGGTGGCCATAGATCAAACATACACAACAACAATTGACGAACTTAACTGACTTAACAAACAAGAACAAATTAATTGGCAAGAACTAATTAACTGATTACCTACAACAAATGATAACAATCAATCCAAAATAGATAAACAAGTTGTTTCAATCAGCATTAACAGAAACAGGAATTTATAAAACAACTAATCGACGAACTTAATCGAGTTGATTACACATATTGTAAACAATCACAACAAACAGAAACAATGCTACAATTTGATCGAATAAACGGGTATAGTGGATATAAGACAGAACCAAATAAAAAGATAGAAAAATTACATAGATTACTGAAACAGGCAACAATACACACATAGGATACAAAAAGAAGTAGGAAAAATACCTCTGATTCTTCAAAATTATACGGACACAGGCTCAACTTGGATTCGGACCTTTTGAGGTTGAACAGACTTTATTCGAAGTATTCTCAATTGAGAATACCTCGATTAAAGTCTCTTAGACCTAAATCCCTCATTTAACTTGGGCAAATTCCACGATTTGAATTTTTTAGGGTTTCTGATTCTTTGATTTAGGGCTCAACCATTTCTGGTCAGATTCGAACCAAACCAAACTTGGTTTGGTTACGAGTGAGGTTAGGAGAGTGACTGGTATGAGTTTGGGGTACATTGGGGTAGGTTTAGGTTATGCTCGAATCTTTGATTGAAGATTCGAGACGCTGTAAGGTGATTCGAGGTGAACGAACAACAGATCCGTAACGAGGGTAGTTAGGGGGTGCCTTGGTGTGAGTTTGGGGTTGATTGGTATATGTTCCCGTTTGGCTCGAATCTTCAAATGAAGATTCGAGAAGATGGGGGAAGATTCGAACCACACGAGTAACATATTTGGAACGGGGTGGTCAGATGGTTCTAGGGTGTTAAGGTGGTGGTCACCGGCGTTGTTGCCGCCGGCTTTCAAAGGGAGGTTTTTCAGGGCGGCTAGGGTTTGGTCAAGGGTTTGGGGTTCGTCTCTGAAAGAGACGATGAACAAGGATGGGGGGGGGGGTGTTTGGTTTAGGGGGCTGGGGGTAGGAATTATGCTTTTATAGTAGAGCGGGGATTGATCTTGACCGTCAGATCAAACATGATCAACGGCCTGGATCAACTCACTTAACTGAACGATGTCGTTTGGTTTAAGTTGGGGAATGGGTTGGCCCGGGGGTGAAGTGGATCGGGTCTTGGTGAGTTCTTGAGGCCGTTGGATCAATATAGATGAACGGTTCAGATCTGATTGCCTAAAACGCCGTCGTTTCATTTATGCAGGGGCTGAACTGGACCGTTTGATTGAAATGAATCAACGGCCCAGATTTGAAGTGCCAATACGGCGTCGTTTGGATTTGGTTGCAGGTAGACTGGACTTGGCCGGGTCTTTTGGATGTTTTGTGCCTGATTTCTGATCTAAAATTTTGGCCCAAATCAGATTTTGCCTTATATTTTCAACCCTTTTCATTTTCTTCTTTTAATTAATGATTTAACAAAATTCTAAAAAAAATAAAAATGTAAAACCAAAATTAAACTACAAACTGTTAACTCTTATCAACAATTATCACACACGTAAAAATATTAAAAAAATAAAATCACACGATGGCATACTTTAAAGGCATATTTTTCTTCTTTTAAAACCAAATTATGGTTTAATTAATTCCTAATTACACAATCAAATCCTAAATATGCATGCAACATATATTTTTCTATTATTATTCATTTAACTATAACAAAGTAAACATTTACGGACAAAACACAAATAATTATCCAAAAAATGTCACGGAAATCCTAAAAATTGCACACTAAGAGAATTTTGTTTTATTTTTTGATTTATTTTGGAGTAGTTTTCGTGAAGCAAAAATCACGTGCTCACAGCTGCCCCTCTTTGTCCGAAAACACGAAGAGTTTTCGTGCAAAGATAAAGTGAGCAGATACAAGCGATTTTTGCCTGTTCGAATACTCCGTGGGAATCATTTTTTGAAAGATTTGACCGAACCTCTGCTTCAAAGGTTTCCTACATATCCTTGGCTATAAAGGAATCAGGTCAATGTAGTTCGGGAAGTTTTGGTAGCTGGGACTACCATGGGACTGTGATGTTACTGCTGTTGCGTGCTGCTTTTACTGCTTGCTGACCTCCTTATTACACCCTGCTTAAAGAAAACAAAAAGCTAGACTAGACCATGGTATATGAATTACAAAATCTTATCTAGATTATGCCCTTGCGTTTCTTGTTGCTTTGATGTCTTGATGACTCCTTTGGTATCTTTTTGCTTCCGATTTGTCTTGTATTCTCCTTTGACCACCGATATCGAACTGCTTATTTCTTTTCGCATTGTTTTTCATTGTGTCTTGTACTTCCTTCCTCTGTTTGGGGACTCTTGTTGTTTCCTGCTGGGGATTTGGTTGGATTCCTCTGCTTTATTGACTCTAAGTGTACTCCTCTATTATATGGGCGGGTTCTTGACTTCAACCAGCAATGTCAAAAATAAATTGCCATTCTGTTCTTCAGGGGGGCTCCTGATTGCTGATATTTTAACTGTTCTTCCTTGTTCTCCAGGTGGACGCCTGATTGCTGATACTTCAACTGTCTTTCCTTGTTCTCCAGGTGGACGCCTGATTGCTGATATTTCAACTATTCTTCCTTATTCTCCAGGTGGACACCTGACTTCTAATACTTCCATTGCTCTTCCTTGTTCTCCAGGTGGACGCCTGACTACTAATACTTCCATTGTTCTTCCTTGTTCTCCAGGTGGACGCCTGACTGCTAATACTTCCGTTGCTCTTCCTTGTTCTCCAGGTGGACGCCTGACTGCTAATACTTCAACTGCTCTTCCTTATTCTCCAGGTGGACGCCTAACTTCTAATACTTCCATTGCTCTTCCTTGTTCTCCAGGTGGACGCCTGATTGCTAATACTTCGACTGTTCTTCCTTGTTCTCCAGGTGGACGCGTGATTGCTAATACTTCCATTGCTCTTCCTTGTTCTCCAGGTGGACGCCTGATTGCTAATACTTCCGTTGCTCTTCCTTGTTCTCCAGGTGGACGCCTGACTGCTAATACTTCCGTTGCTCTTCCTTGTTCTCCAGGTGGACGCCTGACTGCTAATACTTCAACTGTTCTTCCTTATTCTCCAGGTGGACGCCTGACTTCTAACACTTCCATTGCTCTTCCTTGTTCTCCAGGTGGACGCCTGACTGCTAATACTTACATTGCTCTTCCTTGTTCTCCAGGTGGACGCCTGACTGCTAATACTTCCATTGCTCTTCCTTGTTCTCCAGGTGGACGCCTGATTGCTAATACTTCCATTGCTCTTCCTTGTTCTCCAGGTGGACGCCTGATTGCTAATACTTCCATCGCTTTTCCTTGTTCTCCAGGTGGACGCCTGATTGCTAATACTTCCAATGCTCTTCCTTGTTCTCTAGGTGGACGCCTGATTGCTAATACTTCCATCGCTTTTCTTTGTTTTCCAGGTGGACGCCTGATTGCTAATACTTCCATTGCTCTTCCTTGTTCTCCAGGTGGACGCCTGACTTCTCCCCTCACTGGGTGTTTCCTGAAACAAATATTGTTTTTGCCCCTGTTTCAAATCAAAGAAAATTTTGTTAGTTTAAAGCAGGGTGGTTAGTTGTGGCATTCTTGCTGAGAGTGGGGTTTCTCTTTGTCCTATTTTACTGCCTTGGAGTGTTTGAAAAGACTGTTTTGTCTTCATAATTGATCCTTAACCGTAGGATCCCCAACTGTTATTTTCACTTCAAACCCTTTCAATCGTAATCATATGTCTTTCCTGACATTACTGAACCACTTTTCTTATTCAACTTTTCTCACACCCATATCCTATTTTCATCTTATTACTTCCCACCTATCATGGACGAATTTTGCATTGTGCCATCTTGAATCTTGGTAGTGTACCTTGACATTCCTTTTTATTTGCTTGGAACAAAACTTACCTCAAAACTTTAGAAGAGTAAGACTATTAGTGACGAAACATGACGATTTGGACAATTAAGAATGAAAAGAAAAATCCAAATTTGGATGACTGTTGGAGATAAGAATAAGGAACTTATCTGATTGGAGTTACTGGCACCAATGATCAGGATATGCATTTTGGATTAATCAGCCCAGTCTATTTAACCAATCTCCTTTTCAATCTTTCCAAAATTTCCACAACCCAATTTTACTTTTTGCCAACTTACAGACCTTGTTCGACTTGCAGTATCTTAAAGAGTTTTTACTGACAAACCTTCCTCATTTATTTATTTCTTAATTCCTTTTCGCCTTATGGTGTCTGCGAAGGTTTTCACCAATAAGACTCTCTCATTTTACTTTCTCTCAGCTTTCTTCATCTCATGGTGCCCGTGTGGGTTTTCACCTGTAAGACTCTCTCATTTTACTTTCTCTCAGCTTCCGTCGTCTCATGGTGCCCGTGCGGGTTTTCACCTGTAAGACTCTCTCATTTTACTTTCTCTCAGCTTCCGTCGTCTCATGGTGCCCGTGCGAGTTTTCACCTATAAGACTCTCTCATCTTCATCGCTTTTCTTGCTTGGACCAGGGTGTTATGAACCACCTCCATTTGCTTGACTCGGCATTTTTCTAAGATTGATCGAAAGGTATTTTGGTATGTGGTTGGAATGAAAGGGTATCAAGAGTCAAAACCATTTTGATATGGGTTTAAAATTACAACTCTTGGAATCATTTTTCTTATTGCCAATACAATTCCTGCCCCAGTTTCTTGATTGGGGGTCTCTTGATGTTTCATTTTACGCACATTATGCATATTATGCACCCTATGACCGAGCCGTGAGGCACCTACGTATCCTTTTTGAGGAATCAGGTCAAACGTAGTTCACTTTTTTTTAGCTGATTCCAAAAGAGGGTAGGAAAGAGACAAATGTGGCTCAAAGGGGGAGCAAAGGGTACAGTGTTTGGATAGCAGAATAAATTGCCTTTGTCATTCCAATTTTCGAAATAATGCCAAATACAAACATTCAATAACTATACCAGAGAAAAATCATGCATAATATCTCTTTACCGCATCAGAATTGATAGTCATGTCTATGCATTTTCCTTCAATATCTGTTAAACATAATGCACCATTGGATAATGCTCTGGTCACAATGAACGGTCCTTGCCAATTTGGGGCAAACTTGCCCTTTGCTTCAACCTGATGTGGAAGAATGCGTTTCAGCACATGTTGACTCACTTCAAACTTTCGGGGATGCACCTTTTTATTGTATGCTCTTGCTATTCTTCTTTGATACAATTAGCCATGACATACTGCTGTCAATCGTTTTTCATCAATCAAGTTTAACTGTTCCAAACGGGTTTTGACCCATTTGTCATCATCAATCTTAGCTTCGGCGATGATCCGAAGGGAATGAATCTCAACTTCTGCGGGAATTACCGCCTCAGTGTCATATACCAACAAATAAGGAGTTGCTCCTACCGAAGTGCGAATAGTAGCGCGATATCCCAACAACGCAAATGGTAATTTTTCGTGCCATTGTCTCGAACCTTCTACCATTTTCCGAAGTATCTTCTTTATATTTTTGTTGGCTGCCTCGACTGCTCCATTTGCCTTGGGCCGATATGGGGTAGAATTGCGATGTATAATCTTAAACTGTTGACATACTTCTCTCATTAAGTTACTGTTAAGATTAGCACCGTTATCTGTGATGATCACCTTTGGGATTTCGAATCGACATATGATATTTGAGTGAACAAAATCTACTACAGCTTTCTTGGTCACTGATTTGAATGTTTTGGCCTCAACCCATTTGGTGAAATAATCAATGGCTACCAGAATGAACCTGTGCCCATTGGATGCTGCCGGCTCAATTGGTCCAATGACATCCATGCCTCAGCGATGAAGGGCCATGGTGCCGACATTGTGTGCAACTCGGATGGTGGAGAATGAATCAAATCCCCGTGTATCTGGCATTGATGACATTTGCGCACAAAACTGATACAATCTCGCTCCATGGTAAGCCAATAGTAACCAGCTCGGAGAATTTTCTTTGCCAACACATATCCGCTCATGTGGGGTCCGCAAACTCCCGAATGTACTTCAGACATGACAGCCGTAGCTTGTTTAGCATCTATGCATCTTAATAATCCAATGTCTGGTGTTCTTTTATACAAAACTCCTCCACTTAAGAAGAATCCATTTGCCAACTGCCTAATGGTTCTTTCTTGATCCCCTGTGGCTTGTGCTGGATATATCCTCATTCTGATATATTCCTTGATGTCGTGGAACCATGGTTTACCATCAAATTCTTCTTCAACCATGTTGCAGTAAGTGTGCTGATCGTGGACTTGAATATGCAATGGATCCACATAAGCTTTGTTCGGATGGTGCAACATTGATGCCAGGGTAGCCAATGCATCGGCAACCTCATTATGGATTCTTGGAATATGCATGAATTCCACTGATCGAAACCGCTGACAAAGATCATGTAAACATTGTCGGTATGGTATGAGCTTCAAGTCTCGTGTTTCCCATTCTCCTTGAATTTGATGTACCAGAAGATCCGAATCTCCCAAGACCAAGATTTCTTGGATGCCCATGTCAGCAGCTAGCCTTAAACTTAAAATACAAGCTTCATACTCAGCCATATTATTGGTGCAATAAAATCGAAGTTGAGCCGTAACCGGATAGTGATGCCCGGTTTCAGAAATAATTACAGCTCCTATCCCGACTCCTTTCATGTTAGCGGCCCCATCAAAGAAAAGTTTCCAGCCAGGTTTTTCAATTCGCTCCATCTCATCGATATGCATTATTTCTTCATCAGGAAAATAGGTTCTCAATGGCTAGTATGCCTCGTCGACCGGGTTTTCGGCTAAATGATCGGCCAATGCTTGGGCTTTCATTGCAGTCCGAGTCACGTAGATGATGTCAAATTCTGTGAGCAATATCTGCCACTTTGCAAGTCTCCCCGTTGGCATAGGCTTTTGAAAAATATATTTCAACGGATCCAGACGCGAAATGAGGTAAGTAGTGTAGGATGACAAATAGTGTTTCAATTTCTGAGCTACCCAAGTTAGGGCGCAACATGTCCTTTCCAGATGAGTGTACTTAACCTCATAAGCTGTGAACTTCTTGCTAAGGTAGTAGATGGCCTGTTCTTTTCTGCCGGTGAGGTCATGTTGCCCCAGTACACAACCAAATGAATTTTCCAAGACTGTCAAGTAAAGAATCAAAGGTCTTCCTGGCTCTGGCGGGACCAGCACGGGTGGGTTTGACAAGTATCCTTTTATCTTATCAAACGCTTCTTGACACTCATCGGTCCATTTGAACGCATCATCCCTTTTCAACAATTTGAAAATAGGCTCAAAGGTTGTCGTGAGCTGAGCAATAAACCTGCTGATGTAATTTAACCTCCCTAACAAACTCATTACTTCAGTCTTGTTCCTTGGAGGTGGCAATTCTTGGATGGATTTGATCTTTGATGGATCTAGCTCGATGCCTCGCCGACTGACTATAAATCCCAACAGCTTTCCAGATGGAACACCAAATGCGCACTTGGAAGGATTAAGCTTGAGGTTGTACCTGCGAAGTCTCAGGAAGAATTTCCTCAAATCACCAACGTGGTTGGCCTGATGCTTTGATTTTATGATCACATCGTCCATGTATACCTCAATCTCCTTATGTATTATATCATGAAACACCATGGTCATTGCTCTCATGTAAGTTGCCCCGACGTTCTTTAAACCAAATGGCATTACCCGGTAGCAATAAGTTCCCCATGGTGTGATGAATGCCGTCTTTTCTGCATCTTCTTCATCCATTAGAATTTGATGATACCCGGCATAACAATCCACAAAAGATCCTATCTCATGCTTGGCACAATTATCGATCAAAATATGGATATTGGGTAATGGGAAGTTATCCTTCGAACTTGCCTTGTTGAGATTGCGGTAATCGATGCATACTCTAATCTTGCCGTCTTTCTTTGGCACAGGAACGACATTAGCCAACCAAACAGGATGCCGAGTGACTCGAATGACCTTTGCATCCAACTGTTTGGTAATTTCTTCTTTAATTTTCACACTCATATCAGTCTTGAACTTCCTCAGCTTTTGCTTGACAGGAGGCACCATTGGATTAGTGGGCAACTTGTGAACCACTAGATCAATGCTCAAGCCTGGCATGTCGTCATATGACCATGCAAAAACATCTTTGAATTCGATGAGTGTTTTAATTAACTCCTCCCTGATCTTTGGTTCGAGGTGGACACTTATTTTAGTTTCTCGGATATTATTTGTGTCTCCTAGATTGATGTCTTCGGTATCACTCAGATTAGGTTTGGTTTTTTCTTCAAAATGAATTAACTCTTTACTAATCTCTTCGAAAGCCTCATCCTCATCATATTCTGATTCATAATCACAATATACTTCTTGAATTATTATTTCGGAACCAGATTGATTTTTAAGACTGGGCTGAGGATTCCTCATGCATGCCATATCACTAGAGCCAGCGTAAAAAGAACTGTACAGAAAAAGAAGAAAAAAAGAAAAGAAAACTATCAGGAATGATAATGAAAAGGAAACTGTATTTTCATTGGATGATGAAAGATAACAAGGTTTGCACACTTCAAACAAACTGTAAGATAAACATTGGGATTACAACCCTGAAGTAACCCACACAAACTGAATGAAAATCAAAATAAACTACCAAGACTCCTTTCGAATGGGGAGAGGAGTGGCTTTCCAATTATTAAGCTTTGTCTCTGGCCCAACGAATTGAACTTTTGCATTGCTAGAACCTTCATTGTTTTCCACCATGTTCACATCGTCAAACAGCTTTTCAAATCTTTCAATTAATTCCTCCTCCGGATTAATCATGGATTTAGGAATTGTTGTTATCGGGTGATTTCTGGTACCGAACTTGACAAAAGACTTTGATAGATGTGGGACTGGTTTTGGAAGAACCCATGCCTTTTGTTTCAGCTTTCTGGCCTTTCTCACGTCTGTGACATTGGGTATGAATCCCAAACCAAATGTTCCCCAGTTCTCGGGGAGAGATACTGGTTGTGTAATGCCTTGCAAAGACGAGCCCAAACCTTTGCCGGGTAAAAAACCATTCTTTAACATTTCATAGGCTACCATGACTGATGTAGAGGTTATCTTTGGATTCGGAATGTATTTCCCCTCTGGAATTTTCTCTACCAACATTGTGTCGGAAACCTGGTAAACCCATGGTTCCTGGTCATTTTCTATTCCCTCGACCGGTATAATGGCACCGCTGTGAGCATTTAAACTGTCTTCCCCATGCACAACTATTTCCTGTTTATCCCATTCAAACTTGACCACCTGGTGTAGTGTTGACGGGACTGCTTTAGCAGCATGGATCCATGGTCGACCCAACAGCAAATTATAAAAAAACAGCTATATCCAACACTTGAAACTCCATCGTGAATTCAACTGGCCCTATTGTCAGTTCCAGCACTATGTCGCCAAATGAATCTCTGCTTCCACCGTCAAATCCCCGTACGCAAATACTATTCTTTTGGATCCTCTCCTCTTTTATTTTCAACTTGCTCAGAGTGGAGAGAGGGCAGATGTTTGCGCTTGACCCATTTTCAACCAACACCCGGGTCACTACGGAGCTTTCACATTTCAAGGTGAGGTAAAGAGCTCTGTTGTGCTCAGTACCTTCCACAGACAATTCATCATCAGAAAATGTGATTCTATTTGCCTCAAAGATTTTGCTAGCTATTTTTTCCAAATGATTCACGGAGATCTTGTCAGGAACGTGTGTCTCATTTAGGATCTTCATTAAAGCTTGACGGTGCTCGTCAGAATGTATCAGCAATGACAATAATGAAATTTGAGCGGGTGTTTTTTTCAATTGTTCCACGATAGAATAGTCGTGGAGCTTCATCTTTCTCAAGAATTTTTTCGCTTCTTCTTCGGTCACAGCTTTCTTCATTGGTGTTGGATTTTTAGTTTTTCTTAACTCTTCGGGAGTAAAACATCTTCCCGAGCGAGTTAAGCCTTGCACCTCACAGACTTCTTCCTTGACTTCTTTTCCTTTGTATATTACCGTCACCCGTTTGTAAGTCCATAGAATGGCCTTGTTGTTGATCACTGGTAACTGAGTTACTGGCTTGATAATAACCCGGTCCACACGGGCTCCTTCCACGACTATGATGGGTTTTCTGGCGACCCCCGGTACAATCACTTTTGATCCTACCTGCTTCGTAGCAACTTTGCTCGAAGATCCCTTCTCAACTACCACAGATGGATCATCACCATTTTTGTTCTGCTTAGGTACCGACTTCTCCTCTACTAACTGTTCATTTGGCTTGGCTTCATGAGACCGAATCATCATGACGGTTTGTGACGGCTTCTTTGTTTCCCCATCAGCCCGTACTATTTCTATCATGTTAGCCTCCTGATGGGCTGGCATTGGATTTCTGTTGATATTGGGAGCTTCAGGGGTTTGAACTTCAATTTTATTAGTATCAATCAGCTCTTGTATTGCATTCTTTAAATGCCAGCACTTTTCTGTATCATGGCCTGGTGTACCAGAACAATACTCACAGCTAACGGTGTAGTCCAGATTCTTTGGAGGATGATTGGGCAACTTGGATTGTATTGGCCTTAGCATATCTAGCTGTCTCAGCCTGTGGAACAGATTAGTGTAGGATTCTCCCAGTGGAGTGAAGGTTTTCTTTTTCTGCCCTCTTTCACCCCTGAATGCTTGATTAGACCTAAACCCTGGTCCGGGATAGGTTCGGGGATAAGGGTAGGTACTTGGTGAGACAGGAGCACGCCAATGAGCGTGGGCAGGTGGCTGATTGTATGCTTGCGCATGGTTAACGGAAAAATGAGGTTCTGACGGGTGATAGTAGTGTTGGGGTGAATTGTGGTGATAAGTTGGTTGGTGGGATTGATGTTGACTGTAGTACTGAGGTGAACCTCTGGATCCCGACCAAGTTCCTGAATCAACCATTGTCGCTTCCTCTCTTTTCTTCTTTCCAATCCCTCATACTCCGCCTTGAATAGCTTGAGTATTTGCCTTAATAGCCGAATAACTCATGATTTTATTCGTCTTGAGGCCTTCTTCCACTATACCTCCCATCTTCACTACTTCGTTGAATGATTTTCCTATCGCTGAAACCAAATGGGCATAGTAAGTTGGCTCCAAGGCTTGTAGGAAGTAGTCTACCATTTCACTTTCCTTCATAGGAGGATCCACCCTTGCTGCCTGTTCCCTCCACCGGAAACCATACTCTCCAAAGCTTTCATTGTGCTTTTTCTCAAATTTTGTCAGGGATAGTCGATCTGGGATAATTTCCAGATTATATTGGAAGTGACAAGAAAATGCCTGTGCCAGGTCATCCCAGGTATACCATCTCCCATGGTCCTGGCGGGTATACCACTCTAGAGTTGATCCGCTCAAACTTTGGCTGAAGTAAGCCATTAATAATTCATCTCTTCCCCCAGCTCCTCGCATCTTGCTGCAGAAACCCCTCAAGTGGGCTACTGGATCGCCGTGCCCGTTGTATAGGTCAAATTTGGGCATCTTGAAACCAACTGGTAATTGCACATTTGGGAACAAGCATAAGTCCTTGTAGGCCACACTGACCTGCCCTCCTAACCCTCGCATGTCTCGGAACGATTGTTCTAGGCTTTTGACCTTCCTGAACATCTCTTCTTGTTCAGCATTTTTGAATGGCTTGTCAATTTCGGCTGGGAGGTCAAAACGGGGAGTAAATGAATGGATTTCGGAGGCTTTGAAAGTGGGCTCCGGGGGGTAGTATTGGTTGTCCTGGGCCTGAAATATAGGCTCACTAGGAGATTTGTGGAATGTAGTTGTGGGAGGTGCCACGAAGACAGGAGTTACTGGTGGAGGAGGGTATGGAACTGGTTTAGGAGGTGGAGACTGCGGTGTATGAGAGGTGGTGCCTCGGTAATGCTGGTAGATGGGGAAACTCGGGGATAGTTCGGTGGTAGGATTATCCTGAGTTTGGGCTAGTGATGGGGTGGAGGCGGGGTTAGCTGGGTAAGATGGGGGTGATTGCCCTGTGGACCAGGCCCGATACATCTCAGCCATTTGTTGCTTAAGTTTAAGCATCTCTTCTTTCATTTTACCGACGTCCATCTCCTCTATCTCAATACCTGTGTCGACATCCGAGATAGACATACTTTCGGGTATCGGTCCTTTTGATCTGGTCTGATAATGATAATATGCCAGTATACTCTTAGAGAAACTAACTGCTTGTATTCTGGAAATGAACAAACTTGTTAGTATTGAGAGTTTAACACATATATAATTACACGTTGAGATGTAATGTTCCTAGACAAATAACCCTTTTCTATCATGCATTTGCTCGGCTGCTTGTGTCATCCCAGCTTTTCTTGACTTTTTTATTGTTACTCACTCTTTATTTTATTTTATTTTTTTGAATGTGGTCGAATCTTATAGAGATTGCCTACGTATCATGACCCCGCATGAATCAGACCGTGCATAGTTCCGGCGTAAAGCAATTGTCAACATTTTTATTTATTCTTGAAATAATATAAAGATGGGACAGTCATTACATTTGAAAAACATTGTAAGAAAATGGTTTAAAAACTTGACACAACCCAAATCAAACAAAAGACATAACTCTTAACAGCTCTGAACATATTCCACTCCCCACTTTTGTTTTCGATCATTGGATCATCTACTCACGGTGGGGCTTGACCCGGCTGACCTCCCAGCGTACGATACATTCTTTCTAACTCCATTGCCAGATGACGGGAAAAAATAGGTTCATGCTCTATAAACCTTTCATAATCCATCCCTTGGCAGTTTACATAACTTTGAGAGGTGTAAACTGCTAAATCATGGATTTGGGCCCTGAAATCTTGGAGATGCTGGTCTTGGTTTTGCAGTTGCTGTTGGCGAGTGGTGGCTATATCTCTGATACGGTCTTCACGATCTAAAGCTGACTCTAATTGAGCTCGGAGTCTGGCCTGATCGAGTCTTGCCTGTGCTCTTTCTCTGTCGATGTCTGCGTGCTGATGTTCTCTATTGTATCTTCTCGCTTTTTCCAATTGTGCATGGAGTTGAGTTTCTGAATGCATCCAACGGTCTTTCTCTTTCTTGAATTGTGCCCTGTCTTCTTCGGATTGCCTTACTTGGCGTTCCTTATTAGATCTGGCCTCCTCGTTTAATTGTTGGATTTTTTCTTTAGCTTTGCTCAACGCCTTTTCGGTTTTTGCCAAAATGGAATCACAATCTTGCATTTTTTCCAAAAGATTGGCGATGATTTTTTGATCTTTCCAACTCCTCATTGGTGTTTCAGAAGCTTTCTTCATTTTTTGAAATTGAGCGTGGAGATTTTTATTCTCACAAGCCAGACTCTTCTTCTCGCCTTCTGCTTCTTGTGCTTGTAAGTCTTTCTCCAAATTGAGGTTCCTCAGATTTTCCTTTAAGGCATCGCCTTCTTGCTGCTTTTCGCTTGTCTGGATCCACCAGGACTTGGTGAAGAGATTATTGATTGGCTAGATCAGCTGGGTCACCAGCCTTGACTTGGGATCAGTTTTCTCAGCTATTTCTGGAGAAGTTTCTTCCTATCACTCAAAGGAAGAACTATCGGAGACAGTTTGAACGTCTCCAGTAGGGTTCCTATGAATGTTACTCAGTGCGAGACCAGGTTTATTGATTTGACCCATCATGCTTTTCTTATACTTCCCACTAAGATAGAGAGAGAGAAGAGGTTCATTGAGAGACTCGTTCAGCCTATTCGACTTCAGATGCCTAAGAAGACGGGGAGAGAGATTTACCTTCAAGATGTATCCAATGTGTCCAGGAGAGTCGAGATAGTTCTATCACAAGGGAGTGGTCAGGGGTCTGACAAGAGGCCTCGTCATTCAGGCAGATTCAGTGGTGCCTCGTCTGGAGGCAGGGATTCTTTTGGTAGGGGCCATTCTTCCAGACCATTTCATTTAGCACTTCAGGCTTCTCACGGTGCTCCAGGTAGTCGCAGTTCTCATATTTAGTATTCTGATATGTAGCCCTATAGTGCACCGCCATCCCCTATTAGTACACCTCCACTACAAAGTTTTCAGAGTGGGTATTTAGGCCGTCAAGGTCAGCAGTCTCAGCAGCTGAGGGCTTGTTATACTTGCGGTGATACGAGGCATATTGCTAGATTTTTCCCTCGAGCACCGAGCAGCTCTCAACATCAGGGTTCCTGTGCCATGGTTCAGGCACCGAGTGTTCCACAGCCCGTTCAGCCAGCTAAATATGGAGGTAGAGGTGCTAGAGGTGGAGGTAGAGGTATTAGAGGTGGAGCTCAGACCACTAGAGGTAGAGGGCAGCCAGCAGGAGGCCATCCCAGAGATGTAGTTCAGAGTGGTGGGGCCCAACCCCGATGTTATGCTCTTCCAGCCAGACCCGAGGCTGAGGCCTCCGATACAGTTATCACAGGTATCGTTCTGGTTTGTAGTAAGGATGCTTCAGTACTATTTGATCTAGGGTCTACATACTCCTATGTGTCCTCTTATTTTGCACTGTATCTTGATCATGCCTAGTGATTCTTTGAGTGCTCCTGTATATGTGTCTACACCAATGGATGATTCTATTATGGTAGATCGTGGCCATCATTCTTGTATAGTGGTGATTTGGGGTCTTGAGACTCGAGTAGACTTATTACTTTTGGACATGGTTGATTTTGATGTCATATTGGGGATGGACTGGTTATCACCTTACCATGCTATCTTGGACTGTCATGAAAAGACTGTGACCTTAGCCTTGCCGGTTTTACCTCGTTTAGAGTGGAGAGGGACTTCTGGTCATTCTACCCGTAGTGTTATCTCATATATGAAGGCTCGGCGAATGGTCGAGAAGGGGTGTGTGGCCTATTTGGCATATGTTCGTGATTCTAGTGGTGAGGTTACTTCTATAGATTCTTTGCCTGTTATTCATGAGTTTCCTGAGGTGTTTCCTTCAGACTTTCCGGGCATGCCACCCAATAGGAACATTGATTTCTGCATTGACTTGGCTTTGTCACGACCCTAAACCCGGACCCGGTCATAATGGCGCCTCTCATGAAGACAAGGCCATCCAACACAATCCCGATTCATTTTTAGTAATTAAATAATAAAACCAAGTCTTTAACATAATAATAATAATCCCAAAATAAGGTAAATACTACAATTTGCGGAATAGACATAACCCGGCATCGGGATGTCACCAGCCATGAGCATCTATCATAAAAACTACAAGTCTGAAAGAGTCTACACAACTATTACATAACTAAAATAGGAGAAAATAAGATAGAGGGAGAAGAACTGGGCTACGAACACCGAGCAACTACCTAGTGAATCTCCGAAGTCTGGTGGAAGCTCTCGACCCTCACAAGCAGGACCTGAAGCGCCTGAATCTGCACACGGGGTGCAAGGAGTAAAGTGAGTACTCCAACTCAGTGAGTAATAATAATAAATGAAGACTGAGCGATAAGAATTCATGTAAAGGCACATCGACAGGCTACAAAGAAGCAGTAAAACCAGTAAAAAGTAATGCAACAGTAAAATCATATAAAGTCATCGTAGGTTAGTTTAAGCTTCTTTAAAAATACCTTTTTAACAGTTAAGTAGGTAAATGACGACATCTAGAAAATATAAACACATAAAGAATCGCCCCTCGGGCACAATACTAACAGAATCAGCCTCTCGAGCAACACATAAAACAATACCAGCCCCTCAGGTTATATCTTATATCACAATGGGTATCCGCGCTCACTGGGGGTGTACAGACTCCGGGAGGGGCCCTTACAGACCAAGCGCAATATCAAGCCATCTCGTGGCATAATCAGTAGGCTCTCGGCCTCATATTAACAAGCCACCTCGTGACATACAATCTCAGGCCCTCTGCCTCATAATCATAAATCAGTGTATCCTCACAATACAGGCCCTCGGCCTTACTCAGTTAGAATCTCATAAGCTAATCGAGCAATAGTAAAATATGATGCTCAGCTCAAATTATCATTTAGAATATCATTTAATGTGTTAAAATAGAGTAAACATGCTAAGTTATGAAAATAGCAGAATATAACATGACTGAGTACAAGTATGAAAGTTAAAACAGTGAGGAAATATCAGTAAAAATCCCCTAAGGGTCCAAATAGTTGGCACGAGGCCCAAATATGGCATTCAGCCCAAAAAGACGATGATAGCAAATAGTTTTCAATCAAATACGCGGTAAAACAGTCATTCGGGATGGACTAAGTCACAATCCCCAATGGTGCATGACCCCACGCTCATCATATAGCGTGTGCATCACCTCAATATAGCACAACGATGTGTAATCCGGGGTTTCATACCCTCAGAACAACATTTACAATCATTACTCACCTCTATCCGGTCCAATCTCTAGCCCGCGATGCCTTTGCCTCTTGAATCGACCTCCGGATGCCCCAAATCTAACCAAAATTAGTGCAAACCATCAAAATATGCTAAGGTAACAAAGCCCACTCGAAAGAAATCAAATTACAACACAAATCCCGAAATTAGCCAAATCCGACCCTCGGGCCCACATCTCGGATTCCGATAAAATTACATCAATAGACTCCTTATCACTTCCAGGGTTCATTCATAACAAAAGCATCAAAATCCAACCACAAACGATCCCTCAAATCCCAAATTCTAGGTCTTAAATTACAAGCCCTAGTTCTTCAATATTATGCTTAAATTCCATGATTAATTAGGTAGTATTCACATTAAAATCGAGTATTAAGTCCATAAATCTTACCTCCAAGTGTTTCCCCTTGAATCCCTCTTTAATCCTCTTGAAAAAGCTCCAAAATTGCTCAAAATGGTGGAAGTTAACCCCAAAATCGCGGACCAAATATCTATTTAAACATTCCGCCCAGGCATCAAATCCTTCTTCACGCACGTGGTCAAAGCCTTGCGTTTGCGAAGCACAAACTAACGTTGACCAAAATTCCTTCATCGCGATCGCGACACCCAGCTTGTGAACGTGAAGACCTAGCTCCCTTACTTACTGCGAACGCGACTTCCCTTCGCGAACGCGAAGAACAATTCCACCTGAACCTCAGCTGCTCAACTTCCTCTATGTGAACGCAGCATAACCTCGCGAACACGATGCACAACGACCCCAACCCTTCTTGAATGCGGAACGTTCCTCCTGAATGTGAAGGCTAAATCCTCAGCCTCACCTGCTAACCCTTCCCGAATGTGAGGCCCCACTCGCGAACTCGAAGGCCAAATGTCTGCAACACTGAACAACAGTTTTCTGCAATCTCTAACAACTTGAAATGGTTCAATTGACCACCCGAAACTCACTCGAGGCCCCCGAGACCTCAACCAAACATTCCAACATATACCATAACATCATTCAAACTTGTTCCAATCTTCAGAACGCCCAAAACAACATTAAAACACCAAATTCGCTTCGGATTCAAGCCTAAGAATTCCAAAATCTTCTAAATTACGCTTTTGATCAAAAAGTCTATCAAACCACGTCCGAATAACCTGAAATTTTGCTCACACATCCCAAATGACACAATGAAACTACTGCAACTCCCGGAATTCTATTTCGACTCCTATGTGAAAATCTCACCTATCAACCAGAAAAACCAAAATTCCAATTTCGCCAATTCAAGCCTAGATCTACTCCGGATCTCCAAAACACATTTCGATCACTCTCCTAAGTCCCAAATCACCTCCCGAAGCTATCTGAACCATCAGAACTCACATCCGAGCCCTTTAACACATAAGTCAATATCCAGTTGACTTTTCCAACTTAAGCTTCCTCAAAAGAGACTAAGTGTCTCAAACCTTACCAAAAACTTTTCGAACCCAAGCCAACCAAACTGATCACATATAGAACCAATAAATAAGCAATAAGAAGTAGAAATAGGGAAAACGAAGCAGTAACTCATGAGACGACTGGCTGGGTCGTCACATCCTCCCCTTGTATATAAACGTTCGTCCTCGGACGAGTCAAGAAACATACATAAAGCCTCAAACATGTGAGGATATCTGTTCCGCATCTCCCGCTCGGTCTCCCAGGTAGCCTCCTCCATGGGCCGACCTCTCCACTGCACTTTCACTGAAGCTATATCCTTAGACCTCAACTTTCGAACCTGACGCTCCAAGATAGCTACTGGCTCCACATCATAAGTCAAATCATCCTCTAACTGAACCATGCTGAAATCTAGAACATGAGTGGATCCCCAATATACTTCTGGAGTATAAAAACATGAAATACTGGATGCACACTCGACAAGCTGGGTTGCAAAGCAAGCTCATAAGCTACCTCCCCAATCCTCCGAAGCACCTCAAAAGGCCCAATGAATCGAGGACTCAATTTACCCTTCTTCTCAAATCTCATAACACCCTTCATGGGCAAAACCTTCAACAGAACCTTGTCACCAACCATGTAGGACACATCCCGTACCTTCCTATCAACATAACTTTTTTGTCTCGATTGCGCCGTACGAAGCCTCTCCTGAATTACCTTCACCTTTTCTAAAGCATTCTGCACCAAGTCTGTCCCCAATAGCCTAGCCTCACCCGGCTCAAACCAACCAACTGGAGATCTACACCGCCTCCCATACAAAGCCTCATATGGAGCCATCTGAATACTCGATTGGTAGCTATTGTAATAAGAAAACTCTGTAAGCGGTAGAAACTGATCCCATGACCCTCCGAAATCAATGAAACAAGCACGCAACATGACCTCCAATATCTGAATAGTGCGCTCGGACTGCCTGTCCGTCTAAAGGTGAAAAGTTGTACTCAACTCAATCTGAGTACCCAACTCTCGCTGCACAAACCTCCAGAATTGCAAAGTAAACTGAGTGCCCCTATCTGAAATGATGGAAACTGGGACACCATGTAAACAGGCAATATCCCAGATATAGATCTCTGCCAACCGCTCTGAAGAATAGGTGGTACACACATGAATGAAGTGTGTGGATTTGGTCAGCCAATCCACAATCACCCAAATAGCATCGAACTTCTTCAAAGTCCGTGGGAGCCTAACTACAAAGTCCATGGTGATCCGCTCCCTCTTCCACTCTGGAATATCCATCCGCTGAAGCAAGCCACCTTGTCTCTGGTGCTCATATTTCACCTGCTGATAATTGAGACACCGAGCTACAAATCCCACAATGTCTTTCTTCATTGTCCTCCACCAATAATGTTGTCTTAGATCCTGATACATCTTCGCGACACCCGGATGAACGGAATACCACGAGCTATGGGCCTCCTCTAGAATCAACTCTCGAAGCACATCTACATTGGGCACACATACTCGGCCCTGCATCCTCAACATCCCATCATCGCCAATAGTCACATCTCTGACATCATTGTGCTAAACTCTGTCCTTAAGGACAAGCAAATGCGGATCATCATACTAGCGCTCTCTGATGCGATCAAATAAGGAAGACCAAGAAATCACACAAGCCAATACCCGAATGGGCTCCAAAATATCTAACCTCATGAACCGATTTGCCAATGCCTGAACATCAACTGCAAGAGGTCTCTCCCCAACTGGAATATATGCCAAACTCCCCATACTTACTGCCTTTCGGCTCAAACATCTGCCACCACATTGGCCTTCCCCGGATGATACAATATAGTGATATCATAATCCTTTAGCAACTCCAACCACCTCCGCTGCCTCAAATTGAGATCCTTCTACTTGAACAAGTACTAGAGGCTATGATGATTGGTAAACACCTCACAAGACACACCATACAAGTAATGCCTCCAAATCTTCAGCACGTGAACAATGGCAACCAACTCTAAATCATGAACAGGGTAGTTCTTCTCATTGGGCTTCAACTGACGAGAAGCATAAGTAATGAATCTACCCTCCTGAATCAATACACACCCAATACCAACTCTCGAAGCATCACAATACACGATATATGAACCTGAAATTAATGGAAAAACTAATACTGGAGCTGTGGTCAAGGCTGTCTTGAGTTTCTAAAAGATCTCCTCACACTCGCCCGACCATACAAATGAAGCACCCTTCTAAGTTAACTTGGTCAAGGGCGATGCGATAGATGAGAATCCCTGAACAAACCGGCGATAATAACTAGCCAAACCAAGAAAACTGTGAATCTTTGTGGCTGAGAACGGCCTGGGCCAACTCTAAACCGCCTCTATCTTCTTCGGATCAACCTGAATACCCTCGCTGGACACCACGTGCCCCAAGAAAGCCACTGAACTGAGCCAAAACTCACACTTGGAGAATTTTGCATAAAGCTTCTCCTCCCTCAATCTCTGCAACACAACTCTCAAATGCTCCGCGTGCTCCTCCTGGCTACACGAATACACCAAAATATCATCTATGAAGACTATGACGAACGAGTCGAGATAAGGCCGGAATACGCTGTTCATCAAATGCATGAACACTGATGGGGCATTGGTCAGCCCAAAAGACATCACCAAGAACTCATAATGACCATATCGGGTCCTAAAAGATGTCTTAACAATATTCGAGTCCCTGATCTCCAATTGGTGATAACCTGAATGGAGATCAATCTTGGAGAACACTCTCGCTGCCTGAAGCTGGTCGAATAAATCATCAATGTGAGGCAAAGGATACTTGTTCTTAATTTTTACTTTGTTCAACTGCCTGTAATCAATGCACATCCTCATAGTGCCATCCTTCTTCTTCAGAAATAGAACCGACGTACCCCAAGGTGACATACTAGGCCGAATGAACCCCTTATCAAGAAGTTCCTGAAGCTGCTCCTTTAACTCCTTCAACTCTGTTGGTGCCATACGATACGGCGGAATAGAAATGAGCTGAGTGCCCGGCACCAGGTAAATACCAAAATCAATATCCCTATCTGGTGGAATGCCTGACAAGTCTGCAGGAAACACATCAGGAAACTCTCTCACAACTAGAACAGAATCAACACTGGGAGTCTCTGCACCGACATCCCTCACAAAGGCTAGATATGAAAGAAAACCCTTCCCAACTATATGTTGGGCTGTCAAGAACGAGATTACCCTACTAGGAACATAATCAGTCAAACCTCGCCACTCAATCTGTGGCACACCCGGCATAGCCAATGTGACTATCTTAGCATGACTATCCAGAATAGCACGACACGGAGATAGCCAATACATGCCCAAAATAACATCAAAATCTACCATACATAATAGTAAAAGATCCACTCAGGTCTCCAGACCCCCAATAGTCACCACACACGACTGATACACATGGTCTACAATAACAGTATTGCCCATCGGAGTAGATACATGTATAGGTGAAACAAAAGACTCACGGGGCGTATCCAAATAATGAGCAAAGTATAATGACACATAAGAAAAGGTGGAACCGGGATCAAATAATACAGAAGCATCTTTGTGGCAGACTGAGACAATACTTGTAATAAAAGCATCAGAAGCAATAGCATCGGGTTTATCTGGAAGTGCGTAGAAACGGCCCTAACCGCCACCTGATCGACCTCACCCCTCTAGGACGACCCTAGCTAACTGACCTCCACCTCTTGCTGACTGGGTGGGTGGCGGTAAAGTAACTGGTGCTGAAGCCAATGGCTGACTCCTCTACTGAGATGAATCCGCAAGATGACGAGGACATTGCCTCCACATATGACCCATCTCTCCACACTCATAGCAATTCCCGGGTGCTAGAGACGGGGATAGAAGGGAACCCCTAGCACCGGAATGACTAGCAGATGCTCCTGGCATAGAAGAGCCCAGAACTGATGGAGCACGGGATGAACTTTGAGCTGGAGGGCACTAAATGATGACTTGACCTGATGAAAACTGTGAGAACCATGACCCGATGACTCCCCACGATAACCTGGGCGAGCTAGCTGAGCATGCCTGAATAAACGACCTCTACCGTGCTGAAACTAACCCTTCGAAGGAGGACCAACATAACTACCAGATCCTTGAGGCCTCTTGGCCTCCCTCTCATATTGCTCCTGACAATGAACTGACTCAATCTCACGAGCAATGGCAATAACCTCTTTAAAAGTAACACCAGACACCCTCTCCCTGGTCATGAGAATACGAAGCTAATAAGTGAGGCCATCCACGAACCTCTTAATCCTCTCTTTATCTGTCGGAACCAACTAAATAGCATGACGAGCTAACTCAGAAAACCTTATCTCATACTGCATCACAATCATCTCTCCCTGACGCAACCACTCAAACTGTCTGTGCAGCTTCTCTCTGCGAGACTACGTCACATACTTATCCAAAAAGAGAACAAAGCACTGCTTCCAGGTAATGGGTGCGGTACCAACAGGCCTACGCCTCTTATAAGCCGCCCACAAAGTGAAGGCAGCTCTAGAAAACTAAAAAGTAGTGAAAGCGACCCCGCATGTCTCCAGAATACCTGCTGTGTGAAGAATCCTCTGACACTTATCCAAGAAACCCTGGGCATCCTCGTCCACTACACCATTGAAAGTCAGAGGCTGAAATCTACCAAACCTCTCCAACCTACGCTGCTCGTCCTCTAGCATGGAAGGAGATACATAGTCTTGAGCAGTTGCAACCGGCTGAGCGGGATGTGCCCCTGGTGTTTGAAGTCCTTGCATGACCTGCTCAGGTGTGTGAGCGACGGGAGTCTAAGTACCTCACCCCATCTGAGAAGTAGCTGAGGCTGTAGTAACTGAAATCGCCTGATCTAGGCCAGTGCATATAGATAGAATCTGAGCCAAGGCCTCCAAAAAACCCAGAATCACAATGGGCACAGCTGGTGCCTGAGATGGTGCTGCTGGAGCATCCACAATTGGGACCTGATCCTGCACTAGGGCGACTGGTTGATCTGCAAGTGCTACCCTAGCTGCTGTATGGGCCACACCCCTGCCCCTATTGCGACCATGACCGCTCCACGGTCTCTAGTGGCCATAGCTGGTGGTACTGATAGTCATCCATCCGGACCAGTAGCACGTGTCCTCACAATCTGTGAGAGAATAGAATAATAGAAGTTTTGTACTCGGATCAAAAAATTCGCACGACAAGAATTTCGAGTATATGAAGTTTATCCTAAAGGTTATGCTGCCTCTTGAGGATAAATACAGACGTCTCTGTACTGATCCGCGAGACTCTACATAACCAGGTTATATCTCGTGAGACCTATGTAACCTAGGCTCTAATACCAACTTCTCACGACCCTAAACCCGGACCCGGTCGTGATGGTTCCTCTCGTGAAGACAAGGCCAACTAACACAATCCCGATTCATTTTTTAGCAATTAAGAAATAAAACTAAGTCTTTAACATAATAATAAAAATCCTAAAATAAGGTAAATGCTACAGTTTGTGGAATAGACATAACCCAGCATCGGGGTGTTACCGATCATGAGAATCTATCATAAAAACTACAAGTGTGAAAGAGTCTACATAACTATTACATAACTAAAATAGGAGAAAATAAGATAGAGGGAGAAGCACTGGGCTGCGAACACCGAACAGCTACCTAGTGAATCTCCGAAGTCTGCTGGAAGCTCTCAAACCTCGCAAGCAAGACCTGAAGCACCTGAATCTGCATACGGGGTGTAGGGAGTAAAGTGAGTATTCCAACTCAGTGAGTAATAATAATAAATGAAGAGTGTGCGCTAAGATTTAACGTAAAGGCACATCAACAAGCTACAAAGAAGCAGTAAAACCAGTAAAAAACAATGAAACAGTAAAATAATATAAAGTCATCGTAGGTGAGTTTAAGCTTCTTTAAAAATACCTTTTTAATAGTTAAGCAAGTAAATGGCGACAACTATAAAATATAAACACATAAAGAACCGCCCCATCGGGCACAATGTCAACAGAATCCGCCCCTCGAGCAACACATGGAACAATACCAGCCCCTCGGGCTAT
Organism: Nicotiana tabacum; assembly: GCF_000715075.1. NCBI lineage: Eukaryota > Viridiplantae > Streptophyta > Magnoliopsida > Solanales > Solanaceae > Nicotiana > Nicotiana tabacum. Next base: position 31,650,785 of record NC_134089.1, on the reverse strand, counting down.
ATCTTATATCACAATGGGTATCTGCGCTCACTGGGGGTGTACAAACTTCGGGAGGGTCCCCTTATGGCCCAAGCGCAATATCAAGCCATCTCGTGGAATAATCAGTAAACTCTTGGCCTCATATCAAGATGTCACCTCATGACATACAATCTCAGGCCCTCGGCCTCATAATCATAAATCAGTGTATCCTCACAATATAGTCCCTCGACCTTACTCAGTTAGAATTTCATAAGCTAATCGAGCAATAGTAAAACATGATGCTCAGCTCAAATTATCATTTAGAATATCATTTAATGTGTTAAAATAGAGTAAACATGCTAAGTTATGAAAACAGCAGAATATAACATGACTGAGTACAAGTATGAAAGTCAAAACAGTGAGGAAATATTAGTAAAAATCCCCTAAGGGTCCAAATAGTTGGTACGAGGCCCAAATATGGCATTCAGCCAAAAAACATGATGATAGCAAATAGTTTTCAATCAAATACGCGGTAAAACAGTCATTTGGGATGGACTAAGTCACAATCCCCAATGGTGCACGACCCCACGCTCATCATCTAGTGTGTGTGTCACCTCAATATAGCACAACGATGTGTAATCCGGGGTTTCATACCCTCAGGACAACATTTACAATCATTACTCACCTCTATTCGGTCCAATCTCTAGCCCACGATGCCTTTGCCTCTTGAATCGACCTCCGGATGCCCCAAATCTAACCAAAATTAGTGTAATCCATCAAAATATGCCAATGTAACAAAGCCCACTAGAAAGAAATCAAATTACAACACAAATCCCAAAATTAGCCAAACCCGACCCTCGGGACCACGTCTCAGATTCCGATAAAATTACATCAATAGACTCCTTATAACTTCCGAAGTTCATTCATGACAAAAGCATCAAAATCCAACCACAAACGACCCCTCAAATCCCAAATTCTAGGTCTCAAATTACAAGCCCTAGTTCTTCAATATTAGGCTTAAATTCCATGATTAATTAGGTAGAATTCACATTAAAATCGAGTATTAAGTCCATAAATCTTACCTCCAAGCATTTACCCTAGAATCCCTCTTCAATCCTCTTCAAAAACCTCCAAAATCACTCAAAAATGGTGGAAGTTAACCCCAAAATCGCGAACCAAATGGCTATTTAAACATTCTGTCCAGACATCAAATCCTTCTTCGCGCAGCGGTCAATGCCTCTCGTTCGCGAAGAATAAATTGACATTGACCAAAATTCCTTCATCGCGATCACGACACCCAACTTTCGAATGCGAAGACCTAGATCCCTTACTCACCGCGAACGTGACTTCCCTTCACGAACACGAAGAACAATTCCACCTGAACCTCAGCTGCTCAACTTCCTCTACGAGAAAGTGGCATAACCTCGCAAACGCGATGCACAATGACCTCATCCCTTCGCGAACACGGAACCTTCCTCGCGAATGCGAAGGCTAAATCCTCAGCCTCACCTGCTAACCCTTTGCGAACGCGAGGCCCCACTTGCGAACGCGAAGGCCAAATGTCTGCAACACTGAACAACAGTTTTCTGCAATCTCCAACAACTTGAAATTGTTCGATTGACCACCCGAAACTCACCCGAGGTCCTCGGGACCTCAACCAAACATGCCAACATATCCCATAACATCATGCAAACTTGTTCCAATCTTCAGAACGCTCAAAACAATATCAAAACACCAAATTCGTATTGGATTCAAGCCTAAGAATTCCAAAATCTTCTAAATTATGCTTTTGATCAAAAAGTCTACCAAACCACGTCTGAATGACCAGAAATTTTGCACACACATCCCAAATAATACAACGAAACTACTACAACTCCCAAAATTCCATTCCGACCCCTATATCAAAATCTCACCTATCAACCGGAAAACACCAAAATTCCAATTTCGCCATTTCAAGCCTAAATCTACTCCGAACCTCCAAAACACATTCTGATCATGATCCTAAGTTCCAAATCACCTTCCGAAGCTATACGAACCATCGAAACACACATCCGAGCCTTCTAACACATAAGTCATCATCCAGTTGACTTTTCTAACTTAAGCTTCCTCAAAAGAGACTAAGTGTCTCAAACCTTACCAAAACCTTTCCGAACCCGATCATATATAGAACCGATAAACAAGAAATAAGAAGCAAAAATGAGGAAAAAAGAGCTGTAACCTATGAGACAACTGGCCGGGTCATCACAGGCTCGGGGCACTCAACCCATTTCTATTCCACCGTATCGTATGGCCCCACCTGAGTTGAAAGAATTGAAGGAGCAATTGCAAAACATGCTTGATAAAGGCTTCGTTAGACCTAGTGTCTCGCCTCGGGGCGTGCCGGTGTTGTTTGTTAAGAAGAAGGACGGATCGATATGTGTATAGATTACCGGCAGTTGAACAAGGTTACAATCCAGAATAAGTATCCATTGCCGAGGATTAATGATTTATTTGATCAGCTTCAGGGTGCCAATGTATTTTGAAGATTGAATTGAGATATGGCTACCATCAATTGAGGATTAGGGCATCCGATGTTCCTAAGACAGATTTTCGCACTCGGTACGGGCATTATGAGTTCTTGGTGATGTTATTTGGGTTGACAAATGCCCGAGTAGCTTTTATTGATTTGATGAACCGAGTGTTCAAGCCTTACTTGGATTCATTCATGATAGTCTTCATTGATGATATTTTGATCTATTCCTGCAGCCGGGAGGAGCATAAGTAGCATCTGAGAGTGGTTCTTCAGACCTTGAGAGATAGTTAGTTGTATACTATGTTTCCGAAGTGTGAGTTCTGGTTGAGTTCAGTTGCATTCTGGGGTCATATTATATCAGCAGAGGGTATTTAAGTAGATCTAAAGAAGATAGAGGCAGTCAAGAACTGTCCTAGACCCGCGTCAGCTATAGAGATCCAGAGTTTCTTAGATTTGGCAGCCTATTACCGTTGGTTTGTGGAGGGGTTTTCATCTATTGCAGCCCGATGACCAGGTTGACCTAGAAGGGTGCCTAGTTCAGGTGGTCGGACGAGTGCCAGGCGAGCTGTCAGAAGCTCAAGATAGCTTTAACTACGACACCAGTGTTAGTTTTGCCCATAGGTTCAGGGCCATATATAGTTTATTGTGATGCATCTCGTATTGGACTTGGTGAAGTGTTGATGCAAGATGACAATGTCATTGCTTATGTTTCACAGTAGTTGAAGATTTATGAGAATAATTATCCAGTTCATGGTTTGGACTTAACAGTCATTGTTCATGCATTAAAGATTTGGAGGCACGACCTGTATGGCGTGTCATGTGAGGTGTTCACGGATCACAAGAGTCTGCAATATTTGTTCAAGCAGAAGGAGCTAAATTTGAGGCCGAAAAGGTGGTTAGAGCTATTGAAAGACTATGATATCACCATCTTATACCATCCGATAAAGGCCAATGTGGTGGCCGATGCTTTGAGTAGGAAGTCAGCCAGTATGGGCAGTCTTGCGTGTATTCTGGTTGGTGAGAGGCCGCTTGCTTTTGATGTTCAGGCTTTGGCCAATCAGTTCATGAGGTTGGATGTTTCTGACCCTAGCCGTGTGTTAGATTGCATAGTCGCTCGTTCTTCTTTATTGCAGCATATCCAAGATCGATAGTATGATGATCCTTATTTGTGTGCCCTTAGGGACACGGTGCAGCATGGTGGTGCCACGTAGGTTACATTAGGAGATGATGGAGTTTTGAGGCTCCAGGGTCGAGTTTGTGTACCTAATATGGATGGGCTTTGAGAGTTGATTTTGGAGGAGGCCCATAGTTCCCAGTTCTCTATTCATCCGGGCACCGCTAAGATGTATCAGGATTTGCGGCAGCATTATTAGTGAAGGAGGATAAAGAAAGATATTGTTGCATATGTGGCTCGGTATTTGAATTGTCAGCAGGTAAAGTACGAGCATCAGAGACCTGGTGGTTTGTTCCAGAAGATTGAGATTCCTGAGTGGAAGTGGGAGAGTATCACTATGGACTTCGTTGTTGGACTCCCCCGGACTCAAAGGAAGTTCGATGCAGTGTGGGTTATTGTTGATAGGCTGACCAAGTTAGCACATTTCATTCTTATGGCAGTCCCCTATTCTTCCGAGAGGTTAGCTGAGATCTATATCCGGGAGATTGTTCATCTTTATGGTATGCCCATATCTATCATTTCGGACCGAGGTACGCAGTTTACCTCACATTTCTGGATAGCAGTTCAGCGTGAGTTGGGCATACAGGTTGAGTTGAGCACAACATTTCATCCTTAGACAGATGGGCAATCCGAGCGTACTATTCAAATTTTGGAGGATATGCTCCGAGCCTTTGTCATCGACTTTGGAGGCTCGTCGGATCAGTTCTTACCTTTAGTGGAGTTTTCCTACAACAACAGCTACCAATCGAGCATCCAGATAGCTCCTTATGAGGCTTTATATGGTAGGCGGTATCGGTTGCCGGTTGAATGGTTTGAGCCGGGAGTGGCTCGGTTGTTGGGTACAAATCAAGTATAGGATGCCTTGGACAAGGTCAGGATTTTTCAGGATAGGCTTCGTATAGCTCAGTCCAGGCAAAAGAGTTATGCCGACCGTAAGGATCGTGATGAGGCATTCATGGTCGGCGAGCGGGTGTTAATTCGGGTGTTGACGATGAAGGGCATGATGAGATTTGGGAAGAGGGGCAAGCTTAGCCCTAGGTTCATTGGTCCTTTTGAGATTCTTGATCGAGTAGGAGAGGTGGCTTACAAACTTGCGTTGCCACTGAGTTTATCAGCCGTGCATCCAGTGTTTCAAGTGTCCATGATTCGGAAGTATCTCGGCGATCCATACCACATATTAGACTTCAGCATTGTCCAGTTGGACAAGGACTTGTCCTATGAGGAGGAGCTGGTAGCTATTCTAGACCGGTAGGTTCGTCAGTTGAGATCGAAGAGTTTTCCTTCTATTCATGTTCAGTGGAGAGGTCAACCTGTTGAGGCAGTGACTTGGGAGTTTGAGTTCGATATGCGGAGCCGATATCCTCATCTTTTCTCTGACTCAGATACTTCCTTCTTATGTCCATTCGAGGACGAACGATTGTTTTAGAGGTGGAGAATGTGATGAACAAATTGTGTGTTCCAAGGCCTTAAAACCTCCTTTTGTCTCACCTTGATTTGCGTGCGTAGTCCAGGCGTGAATCCGGAAAGCCATTATGTGAAAATCTGTGAAAAATGATAAATGTTGCTTTTAAAATGAATTTAGGTTGACTTCGGTCAAAATTTTGGGTAAACGGATCCGGATCCGTAATTCGACGGTCTTGGAGGGTCCGTAGGAAATATGGGACTTGGACGTATGCCCAAAATTGAATTCTGAGGTCCCAAGCCCGAGAAATGAATTTTTGAAGAAAATCATTTAACTAAATTTTAAGAGTTTTTGAAAATTTGAATGTATTGGAATTTGATGGTATCGGGCCCGTATTTTGGTTCCGGAGCCTGGTACAGGTCTTATATGGTATTTAAGTTGAACCTGTAAAATTTGGTAAGAAACAGACTTGATATGACGTGAATCGGACCATCGATTGTTAAAAATGGAACTTAAGAGTTCATGAAATATTTCTTTGATTTTGATGCTAAATTCATAGTAATTGATGTTATTTTGATGATTTTATCGCACGAGCAAGTCCATATTATATTTTTGGGCTTGCGTGCATGTTTTGTTTGGAGCCCCGAGGGCTCGGGTGAGTTTTGGATAGTCCACAGAGTGAAATTGAACTTAGGAGAATTGTTGGTGTGTTACAGGTGTATAGCAGGCCTCTAATCTCACATTTGCGAGATCAGGCATCGCAATTGCGAAGCAAGCAGGGTTTGCAAATGCGAGGATTATGTCACAAATGCAGCATTACCTCGCATTTGTGAGGTATACTTCGCAAATGCGAAGTCTTCTGTATGTGTCAGGGGTCGCAAATACGACGTATTTATCGCAAATGCAAAGCCCTCGCAAATGCGAAGGTGACCAGATTCCTTCAGGGTCGCAAATGTGATATATTCTTCGCATTTGTGAAGTTAGCAGGTTTTGAAGGGGTTCACGGTCGCAATTACGAACCCTGGTCGCAATTGCGACATCTGCGACCTGCAAAATCATAACTTAGCCGAAAATCTTTCTTTTTTCAAACTTTCTCAAAACCTAAACTCTCTTGGGCGATTTTCTAAAGAAAAGTTCTTCTCCAAATCAATTGTAAATCATTTCTAACTCATTTCTTTAATCTATAACATCTTTTTACATGATTTCAACTCAAAATCAATGGTTTTCATGGGGGAAATTTGGTGTTTTGGGTAGAACTTAAGTTTTTCAAATTTTGGGGATTTAGACCTCGATTTGAGGCCCGATTTCAAAACAAATTATATATTTGAGTTTGTGGGTGAATGGGTAATCGGGTTTTGGTTCGAACCTCTGGTTTTGATCATGTGGGCCTGGGGTCAATTTTTGACTTTTTGGGGAAATCTTTATAAAACCTAGTTGCACGTATTAGAATTGATTCATTTAGCATTTATTGATATCGTTAAGTAAATTGTGGTTAGATACAAGTGAATTAGTGGTGGAAACAAGAGGTAAAGTGGTAGTTGAGGCTTGAATTGTGTTTGTGGCATCGAAGTAAGTGTTTGGTCTAACCTTTGCTTGAGGGATTAGAAGTTGTGTCTTATTTGCTATGTGTTAAGTGTGGAGTACGACGTATAGGGATGGTGACGAGTATCTATACGTCGGTGTCAAGCATGCCCGTGAGTCTTGTATTGTAATTGTTGTGACTCCGTTGTGATCTGGTCATGCTTAATATGTTGATTATCATTGTTAGTTCCCTTGCCCAGATGTTATTGTTTATGATATGTCTCACTTGCCGAGATGTTATTGTTTATGATATTGTTTCCCTTGCCAGGATGTTATTATCTCCCTTGCCGGGATGTTATTGTTATACTCTTGTTCCCTTACCGAGATTCCTTTATAATTGATGTTGAATTGGAAATGGGATCGGGTGGCACACCGCCACGGTAATATATGAAATAGGATTGGGTGGCACGCCACCACAGTGTTACATAAAATGGGATCGGGTGGCATGCCGCCACGGTAATATATGAAATGGGATATTGGATCGGGTGGTACACCGCCACGGTAATATATGAAATGGGATCGGTTGGCATGCCGCAACGGTAATATATGAGATGGGATCGGGTGGCACGCCGCTACGGCAATATATGAGATGGGATCGGGGTTGCCTGCCACAACGGTATTATATGATTTGGGATCGGGTTTCACGCCTGCAACAAGAAAGGAATGAAAGTGAATAGTGTTTGTTTTCCTTATTCTTGTTTGCAATTGAATTTTGGTTTCTTTACATTCCTTTTTTGGTATTCTGTTGCTATCTGATACTCCCCGCAACATGCTTTCCTCCTTCCATCTTTAATTGTGAATATTTGCTTTTATTTTTCTGTTGTATATGATTTAATTGCACAGGTTTACTTGGTAGTATGGTCCTAGTCTCGTCACTACTTCGCCGAGGTTAGGCTAGGCACATACCAGCACATGGGGTCGGTTGTGTTGATACTACACTCTGCGCTGTGTGCAGATCCCGGTGCTGCAGCTTTTGGACCGCAGTGAGGTTGCTGCCTTTAGTCCATTCAGGCGACCCGAGGTAGTCCTGCAGGCGTCTGCAGGCCCTGGCGTCTCCTTCTATATTTCCATTCTGTTTCTTTTATGTATTTTAGAGACAACGTTGTATTTATCTTTCAGGCCCTTATTTGTAGTATTCCTAGACAGTCTGTGAAATTGTGACACCAGTTCTGGGTAGCTTATGCTATAAATTGGCATCGGTATCATTATTAAATTGTTACGTCTTAGTCTTCCACTTTATATTTCTGCTGTTTATATGACGTTTGTTCACCATTGTTAAAGGATTATAAAAATGAAAAAAGTTAAGTAATTGGAATAATTGCCTTGCCTAGCTTTCACTAGTAGGCACCATCATGACTCCCGGGGGTGGGAAATCCGGGTCATGGCAGGCTCGCCCGATTCACCAGCTGGCTGAGTGCCGATGAATTCCTCCGCGTTAGTTTGGTAGCGACCCTATACAAAATTTTAAATTAAATTAGTATTTCAAAATTTATATAAAAGTAAATTAAAATACTTAAAGAAAAGTGAAGGCTTACATATACTGTCGAGGCCCGGTCCTCGACCCACCTTTCTTGATCCGTCTCTTTCTTCTTCTTTACAATATGTGTCCTTGAATAGCTCATCATGGTTCATTGAACTCCCCAACTTCTTGTTCTGAAAACAAATTAATTTAGTTAATAAATAGAATAGATATAGTTTGAAAATTAAAATAATTTAAGCAATTACATACCAATCTTCTTTTTATTGTCCCTAGGCTGATCGCACCTCCAGTGTGTAAGGAGCCTCCCTTATCAGATGTGCGAGCTTTCTTTCCTTTTTCGCTCTTCTCTAAGAACTTTGCGGTAAGCTATTGCCTTTGCAAATCATCCCATAAATTTTGAAGTAACCATTCAAGCTTCTTGTTCTTCTTTCTATCTTCGAAGAAAGTATGCGACAATCGCTTGCGAGCTTTGTGATGGAAATTTATAGCCACTTCCGGCATTATAGCGGTGTTCCCATACACACTTGCTTTGTATTTCAAATGTTAAATATTATATGAAAATATCATAAATATAAATTAATAAACTACTTAAAAGAACATTTATACCTTAAATTAATTGAAAATTTGCTCCTTCAGCGAGAATGGGAAATCAGTCCAAGTCGCATAAGGGCCATCATAAAGCTTTCTAATAGCTTTGGTGATTATCCTCGTAGTCTTATTACTCGGGATGAACCTGAAATTTAACAATAAAATACATTAATATCTTAGTAAAACCTTTACAAAACAATAAACGCAAAAATAACAAATAACTCTTACCAATCACCCTCAGGGACTATGATGATTCTGCCATATCGATCATAATGCACCTCCTCGTCATCATCAGCATCATCGTCCGAAACATATATATCAGAGGCATGTGTGGATGGTGTAGGGCGGTAAGAGCTACTACCTCACAGGTGAAAGCCTGAAATAGATGGAGTCGATGATAAAGATGGTTGCGATCACTAAGACTGCGACATAGCTGGATGGACCCCAAGTGTCACGACCCTAAACCCGGACCTGGTCATGATGGTGCCTTTCGTGAAGACAAGGCCAACCGACACTTTTCCATTTCAGTTTTAAGCAATTAAACAATAATAATTAAGTCTAAAATGTCATAAATAATCCAAAGTAAGGAGGGAACATTACGGTTTGCGGAAATAAAACCCAACACAGCCCGATATCGGGGTGTCACTAGTCATGAGCATCTACCAATTCTAACATAAGTCTGAAAAGTCTACAAAGTCACTAATAAGGGAAAAGAAATGAGATAGGGGGGATAAACACGGGACTGCGGACGCCAAGCAGCTACCTCGTGAACTTCGAAGTCTGTCGGGAGCTCTCAACTCTTGCTAACAGGATCAGCAACGCCTGAATCTATACATGGGGTGCAGGGAGTAAAGTGAGTACTCCAACTCAGTGAGTAATAATCATAAATAAAGACTGAGAAATATGAAATCATGTAAGGCACATTACAGGCTATAATGAAGCAGTAAAAGCCAGTAAGATAGTGAATTAGTAAAGATATGTAAAAATTCATTTTAGTACGGTTTAAACTTCATGAAACGCCTTTTCAATAATTAAGCAGGTAAATGACATGCAAATAAGAAAGATAAACACATAAAGGTTCGCCGCTCGGGCACAATGTCAATAAATCCGCCTCTCGGGCAATATCTCAGAACAATACCAGCCCATCGGGCTATATCTCACATCACAATGGGTACCTGCGCTCACTGGGGGTGTGCAGACTCCTAGATGGGCCCTTTACGGCCCAAGCGCAATATCAAGCCATGTCATGGCATCATCACTAGGCTCTCAGCCTCATATCAATAAGCCACCTCGTGGCGTACATATCTCAGGCCCTCGGCCTTATAATCATAATTAGTTTTTCCTCACAACATAGGCGTTCGGCCTTACTTAGTCAGAATCTCACAGCCACTCGGGCAATAGTAAAACATAGTGCTCAGCCCAAAACATCATTTAAAATATCATTTAAGTGTTGAAACAGAGTAAACATGGCTGAGTTATGAAAAATAGTAGAATATAGCATGACTGAGTTCAAGTATAAAGTCAAAATAGTGAGGAAATATCAATAAAGATCCCCTAAGGGTTCAAATAGTTGGCACGAAGCAAATATGGCATTCAGCCCAAAACATGATGATAGCAAATAGTTTTCAGTCAAATACGCGGTAAAACAGTCATTCGGGATGGACTAAGTCACAATCCCCAACAATGCACGATCCCACGCTCGTCATCTAGCATGTGCGTCGCCTCAATATAGCACAACAATGTGCAATCCGGGGTTTCATATCCTCAGGACGTCATTTACAATCATTACTCACCTCAATCCGATCAAATCTCTAGCCTGCGAAGCCTTTGCCCCTCGAATCGGCCTCCGCCCGTGTCGAATCTATCCAAAATCAGAATCACGGCGTCAAAATATGCTAAGGGAACGAAGCCTAAGCAAAAATAATCAATTTACAACACAAATCCCGAAATTGGCCAAACCTGACCCCCGGGCCCACGTCTTGAATTCCGGTAAAAAAATCACATCAATGGATTCCTTATCACTCCCCGAGTTCATTCATACCAAAACCATGAAAATTCAACCACAAACGACCCCTCAAATCATAAATTCTAAGTCTCTAATTTCAAGCCCTAGTTCTTCAATTTCAGGCTTAATTTCCATGATTAATTAGGTAAATTTCACATTAGAATCAAGTTTTAAGTCCATGAATCTTATCTCCAAGTGATTCCCCTTGAATCACTCTTCAATCCTCTTCAAAAAGCACCAAAAATGCTCAAAAATGGTGGAAATAAACCCCAAATCGCGGACAAGACGACTATTTAAACATTTTGCCCAGGCCTTATTTCCGTCTTCGCGAACGCGGTCAATGCCTCACGTTTACGAAGTACAAGCCAACTTTGACCAAAAAATTCCTCTTTGCGATTGTGACCTACCCATCGCGAACGCAATGGTTCCTAAGACAACTCTTCGCGAACGCACTCCCTCTCTCGCGAACGCGATGAACAAAACACCTCAAACCCAGCTGACCAATTTCCTCTACACGAGTGCGGAGCTTCACTCGCGAACGCGATGCCCAATCACTTAGCCCTTCGCGAACGTGGAGCCTTCCTCGCGAATGCGAAGGCTAAAATCATCTTCCTTCTCAACTAACCCTTCGCGAACGCGAGGACCTACTCGCGAACGCGAAGGTCAAATTCTCTGCAACACTTCAGCAGTTTTGTTCTGCAATTCCAAACAACATGAAATGGTCCAATTGACCACCCGAAACTCACCCGAGGCCCCCAGGACCTCAATCAAACATGCCAACATATCCCATAACATCATTTAAACTTGTTCCAACCTTCGAAACACTCAAAACAACATCAAAACACCAAATTTTCATCGGATTCAAGCCTAAGAATTCCAAAATCTTCTAAATTACGCTTTTGATAAAAAAAAACGCACCCAAACCATCTCCGAATGACATGAAATGTTGCACACACATCCCAAATGACACACAGAACTACTGCAACTCTCAGAATTCCATTCTAACCCCTATATCAAAATCTCACATATCAACCGGAAATCGCCAAAAATCCAATTTCACCAATTCAAGCTTAAATCTACTTCGAACCTCCAAAACTCATTCTGATAACGCTCCTAAGTCCCAAATCACCTCCCGAAGCTATCCTAACCATCAGAACTCACATACAAACCCTCTAACACATAGGTCAACATCCGGTTGACTTTTCTAACTTAAGCTTCCCCAAAAGAGACTTAGTGTCTCAAATCTTACCAAATCCTTGCCAAATCCAAGCCAACCAACCTGATCACACACAGAACCAATAAGCAAAGCAATAAGAAGCAGAAATGGGAAAAATGGAGTGGTAACTCATGAGGCGACTGGCCAGGTCGTCATACCAAGTGGCTAAGATACTAATGGTTGTGACCCGACTGGCTGCGATCCATGTGGCTATGACATGGATGGATGTGATCCGTGTGATGTAGATGGCTGCGATCCACATGATTGTGAGGTAGCTGGATTGTATGTCGAACGTATAGTCCTATGGCCCTGTGATGAAAGACCTGGTGTATATACGAAGGTGTAGGGCTCGCGATGTTGTGGCAGCTCAGTATAGCCGTCGGGTAGAGGATAAGACATAGGCATAGGCATCTTTGAAGAGGGTGGAGCAGATGGAGTATTATTTTCTACCCTCCTCTTTCCCTTCCTAGCCTTTTCTCGACCCCAAGAACTAGTAGGGTCATTGTTACCTTGACCCTTGCCTACCATCTGCATAATATAATACATATTTAGATTGAAACATATAAGAAACTAGCTATAAAACGAGAGTTCTTTAAAAAATCAACTTTTTAAATCTCACCAATGTATTGTTCCTCGTCCGAGAATTCTTCATCCTCATTTGTTTGAGCTTCATCAGTTGATTCTTCGTCCTCATTTTTCTATAATTCTTACTTCATTTATATCAATTTCTTCCAATATGTATTCAGGATGTTCCAAATCATTTTCTAGCTGATCGTCCACTATTTGGTGAACACTGGAGATATCGTTTTGATATGCAACATCTAACACATTCTCAACTTACACCCTATCTATAGGCTTACTTTTTATTACAACCCACCAATCAGACTTATTTTGCTGCAATGGATAAGGAGCATAATACACTTGCCTAACATTATGTGCAATTATGAAAGGATCATAGCGATCATACTCTCTCGTATGATTAACCTCAATTATGTTGTATTTGTTGTGTACTCGTATACCTCTTGTTGGATTTGTGTCAAACCACTTGCATCTAAAGAGTATCAATTTCTTATATGGCCAACCTGTATATTCTAGTTCTATTTTGAGCACACCATAACAATCAATATCTCCAACTTGGTCGCCATCACCACCTTGAACCCACACCCCGCCGTTGTTGCTATTTTTATTTTTAGAGCAATCCTTTGTATGGAACTTATAACCATTCACTACGTACTTAGACATTGTTGTGACCTGAAGCCCAGGTCCCCAAGATATATCTATCAAAAAATTGTTTACACCATTATTTGGATCATTTACCTACATTGTATTAAAAAAGAAATTATAAGTTAGCATAACTTACAAGCATTATTTACCTACATAGTGTTAGAACATTATCAGGATAAACTTACAAATTGTTTGAACCACGTATCAAATCTCGTATATACAGCATCATGGCCAAATTGACCCACGAAGTGACTATGACACATCAAATATTTTTAGTAGTTGCATCGAGATGTAATCACAGTAAAGTTTTTATTTTGATAACTAATAAATCAATACTTACTTGAGAAATGATACAACTTCGGGACAATTTAGCAACACATGAAGTGTAGCTGACTTGTACTCCATATCTTTCAAACTTCTCTTACTAACATCCTTAGAACATCGGCCTGGTTGATTGAATATGGACATTGGCGGATATAATGGATCATTCACACATTTGACTGTGTTTGGGCCTATTCCTAGAACATGGCACGTTACTCTCAAAATAATAAGAATAAAAATGAGCATTTTCCTTTGCAATATAAGCTTCGCATATAGATCCTTCCATCATATTCCTCTGCTTAACAAATTGTTTGCATTTGCTAATTGTCCTACACAATGTCATGTTAGCCAAGAACATTCAAATAAAACAGAAAATTACATCAAACTTATAATATTACTTCTTAAAGGGATACATCCATCTGCATTGAACAGGCCCTCCAAGTCGTGCCTCGTGTACAAGGTGGATTAGAAGGTGTTCCATCACATCAATAAAAACCACATGGAAATATCTTTTCCATCTTACTAGAAGTTACACGAATGTTCTAATCCATCCGGAGTAAGTTTTCTTCCCTTAATGTGGTAGAACACAAGTCTTTGAAAAATAAACTAATCTCTGTGATGGGTTTCCAGATTCTTTCAGGCAAACCACAAAATGCAATAGGCACTAAGGTCTCCATGAAAATATGATAGTCATGACTTTTCAAATGGCTCAACTTCCCTACCTTCATATCTATTTTTTTTCAAGATTCAACGCATAACACTCAGGCATCTTCAATTTCGTAACCCAATCAAACAATTTCCGTCTTTCCTCCAAAGTAAATGTGTAACTTGCTTTGGGATTGAACACCTTACCATTATTTGATGTCTGCAAGTATAATTCAGGCTGCCTGCAATATTCTTGTAAGTCCATTTTAGCCTTCGGGTTATCCTTTTTTTTTACCTTTAACATCCATCACTGTGTTGAACAAATTGTCAAAATAATTTTTCTCAATATGCATGACATCAAGGTTGTGACGGAGAAGATTATCCTTCCAATAAGGCAACTCCCAAAATATACTCTGTTTCATCCAATTATGAGTAACACCGTATCCAGGGAATCTATAAGGTGGAGCTTCACTAATTTTACTGAAGTTCTGGACCCTCTCCCAAATTTCCTCACCTGAAAGTATCGGAGGTGGAGAATCATATTCCATTTTATTCTTTTTGAATGCATTTTTCATCCTTCTAAACTCATGATCATGAGACAAGAATTGACGATGACAATCAAACCATGATTGCTTTCGGCCATGTTTCAAAGTGAAAGCTTTATTATTTTCCATGCAGTAAGGACAAGCTAGCTTCCCAATAGTCATCCACCCAGACAACATTCCATATGCAGAAAAATCGTTAATAGTCCACATTAAATTAGCATGCAAATTGAAATTCTGCTTGGTTGATATGTCATATGTTTCAACACCATCACACCACAATTGTTTTAGATCATCAATCAAAGGTTTCACAAATAAATCAATCAAACGTTTCAGATTATGTAGACCGGGGATAATACAATTTAAGAATATATATGGACTAGTCATGCACAACTCGGGTGGTAGATTATAAGGTGTAAGAAAGACAGGCCAACATGAATATGGTGTCGCAAATACAGAAAAAGGCGTGAAGCCATCCGCACACAGACCTAACCTAATGTTCCTTGGTTCACAAGAAAAATATGGATATGTCCTATCAAAGTGCTTCCAAGCTTCTCCATCTGAAGGATGACACATAACACCAGGTGGTCTTCTATTTTCAAAGTACCATCTCATGTGAGGAGCAGAACGCATCAATGCTTATAACCTCTTTAACCTAGGTATAAGAGGTAAATAATGAATCGTCTTGATAGCAACCATATTCCCGCTGGAAAGCCTCTTGAAACGAGACTTTTCGCAAAATTTACAACTGTTTAAAGTTGCATAATCTTTATAATATAAAATGCAACCATCTTCACAACAATCAATTCTTATTGACGAAAGTCCTAACTTAGAAACCAATCTCTTTGCCTTAAAGAAATCACCAGGTAACTTGATATTAAGGTCAACTAGTTCACTCATAAGGTCAATGAAAGAGTCCATGGCTGCTTGAGAAATATTCCAATCGGATTTAATACTTAGTAATCTAACTGCAACAGACAGCTCGGAGTGCGAATTCCTTTATGTAGTGGACAACTAGCTTCCTCTAACTGTTCATAAAAACGTTTTGCGTCATCATTATGAGTTTTTTCAACATTTTCATTGGGCTCACCCCCGAAGTGCATCCCAAAAGCATCCGCAACCATATCCTGAATTCTAGAATCAAGATTTGTATTCTCCACCGACCTACTACTTTCACCAACAACCATGTTATGAAATATCCCACGGCTACCATCGATCTCTCCATGATTAGTCCACACAAAGTAATTCTCTATAAACCCCTTCCTATAAAGATGAAGCTTAACTTCCTCCGATTTTTTAAACTTCATACAATCACACCTGACACAAGGGCACCTAATTACTCCTTCACTTTGGTATGGTGGAAGTGACATTGCATGTCTAATAAAGTCATCAACCCCTTCTACAAAATCCTCCCGCAATCCCCGCCGATTAGGATAATTTCTATTGTACATCCAAGTACGATGTTCCATCTATACAAATAAAACAAGAACAAATTAATTTATTCTACAATTATAAATTAATTATATCTTTTTTAGTTAATTCAAGATAATTACTATTCATATCCTAAAAGGGCTATAAACTAAAAGTTCAATTCATAAACTAAAAGTTCAATTCATATCCTAAAATTTCAATTTCATAAACTAAAATTCAATTCATATCCAAAAGATCCAATTCATAAACTAAAAATTCAACTACAAATCCTAAAAGTTCACTTCATATCCTAAAATTTCAATTTATAAACTAAAAGTTCAATTCATAAACTAAAAGTTCAACTACAAATCCTAAAAGTTCACTTCATAAACTCAAAGTTCAACTACAAATCCTAAAAGTTCAATTCATAAACTAAAAGTTCAATTTATATCCAAAAACTTCAATTCATAAACTAAAAATTCAATTCATATCCAAAAGGTCCAATTCATAAATTAAAAATTCAACTACAAATCCTAAAAGTTCATTTCATATCCTAAAATTTTAATTTATAAACTAAAATTTCAACTCATAAACTAAAATCTCAATTCATAAACTAAAATTTCAACTACAAATCCTAAAAGTTCACTTCATAAACTAAAAGTTCAACTACAAATCCTAAAAGTTCACTTCATATCCTAAAAATTCGATTCACAAGAACAAATCCTAAACCCTAGATTCTAACTAAACTATTCAAGACAATACAAAGTTAATAATTCAATTCTAACTAAACTATTCAAGACAATAGAAACTCAAACATTCAATTTATACCATATGTAAACAATTCAATTAAAACAAGACCTAAATCCTAGATTTCTATAAAATACAATGTTAAATATTCAATTGAAACACTAATCAATTGAAACTAATTCATATCTAATAAGCAAAACATTAGATTTATACACAAAAGATATAAATTGTAATTCAAACCTAGAATTTTTAGGAGGTAGAGAAGGAGAGACGCAGCAGTGGTACTGGCAGCGGCAGCGGGGACGGCACATCGGCGGCGACGCGGGGTAGGGAATGGGATTTGTGTGAGGGAAATAGAGAGGGAGAGGGGAAGGTATTAAGTGGGAGTTTAAGAAATTTTAAGAAAAGAGATATGAAAAAATGGGGGGAATCCCGTATATTTCAGGTCTGTTTTCAGACTTACCGACCAACATTGGTTGGTAGTTTGGTCGGTACATTAAGTGTTAACCGTTTGACCAAATACTGACCAACTTTGGTCGGTTTGTTTTAAATAAAAACTAATTTTTTTTTCGTTTTCATTTTTTAACACATTATAAACTATAAAAAAAAATATTACAAGCTATAAAAAATGTCATATGTACTATAAATATTTATTTTATTTAACTACAATTATTTTAATTAATTATAAACTATAAGCATAATCTTTACAAAAAATTATATTAACTAGATAATTACTTTTAATAGATTATAATAGCATCTATGTAAGTAAATTTTTAAGTTATATTTAAGTATATGAGTAATTTCACACACACAAATAAACTATATTGTAATTGATGATCAATCTTATACATTACTACGTACGTACGAAAAATTAATCAATTGATAAATCAATATAATATTATTCTATTTTAGGTCAATATGTTTTGTTTTTTATATTAATTGATATAGGTCAAAACGTTTTATTTTTAATATTCATCGATGCATCTAAATAAGATATAAGTCGATAAATCAATTTACAAGTCTATCAATCCCTAAAAGAACCTGACCTTGTGTTCCTAGCGCTTCATGTTCTTATATATATACGGCTATCAAAGTGTGTGTGTATATATATATATACACACACAGAGAGAGAGAGAGAGCCATTTCATTATAATACTTTAACTACATATATAGCATATTATAGTATATGTTACTGTATTCATTAGTTGTATTATAACAGAGTTAATGGATTACATTCATTCATCACTAATAATGCATGATATAGATTAATCGATATAGGCCGAGACATTTTATTTTTACTATTAATAGATATAGGTCAGACGTTTTGTTTTTAATATTCAATAATGCATCTGAGTAAGTTATAAGTCGATGAATCAATTTCCAAATAGATATATTTGATGACAAATTATATATACGAATTAGGATCTTCATAAGTCTATCAATCCCTAAAAGAACCCGAAGTATATATAACTACATATATATAACACGCTTTGTTGTAATAACATGTCTTCACAAGTATATATAACATGCTTCATTGTACTATTTTAACTACATATAGCATGTTATAGTATATGTTAGTGTAACGACCCGACTGGTTGTTTTAAGCAATTGTGCCCGACTCGGCAGTTTGAGGTCTCAAGAAACTTCATATTATGTGTATCGACTTGCTTGCATGGTTGGATTCTGTTTCCGGATGATACAGAGTTAAATTGGAAGAAAGAAACTAGTTTTGGAAGCTTAAACAGTGAAAATTTGACCGGAATTGGATTTTTGAGTAAACGGCCCTGGAATGGGTCGTGGGTGATCCCAACAGCTTCGTATGGTAATTTTGGACTTAGGCGTGCATCCGGATTCAGATTTGGAGGTCCGTAGGTTAATTTGAGGCGTTTCAGTGAAAGTTGAAAAAGTTGAAATTTGAAAAATGGAGAAGTTTGACCCATAGTTGACTTTTGCGATATAGGGGTCAGAATGCGATTCCGAGAATTGGAACAGCTCCGTTATGTCATTTTGGACTTGTCTGCAAAATTTGGCGTCATTCCGGGTTGATTTGATAGGTTTCGGCACGAGTTTTGGAAGTTGAAAGATTGGAAAGTTCCTAAGTTCGATTCATGGTGTGATTCGTTGTTTTGGTGTTGTTTGACTTGAGACATCAAGCGAGTCCGTGTTAGGTTATATGACTTTTTAGTATGTTTAGACGGGGTCCCGAGGGCCTCGGGTGTGTTTCGGATGGCTTGCGGACTATTTTCTTCCATTTTCTGATTGCAATTCTGCTGGTACTAGTTTTCTTAACCGCAATCGCATCATCTCCTTCGCGATCGCATTGAGCAAATTGAGGCAGGTAATATTTACTCTACGCGTTCGCATGCTTCTGTCCGCGAACGCGTAAGTCTTCCTTCCCCTCTAACGCGTTCGTGTAGCATAGGCTCAGCCGACTCCCTTCCGCGATCGCATTCTTAATTTTGCGATTGCGTATCACAATCTTGGGGCATCAGTAGGCTCCTGTTCGTGATCGCATCTCTTTATTCGTGATCACGATGCACAAATACCTAGGCTGAATATGAAAGTACTCCAGTCTGAGGGTTTGCCATTTTTAATATTTTTTGAGTTCTAGAGCTCGGTTTTAGGCGATTCCTTGTGGGGTTTTCAAGCAAAATGATTGGGTAAGTGTTATTAACCTAAAACGGATTATATTCCATGAATTTGTCTTCACTTTTATCATTTAACTTGTGATTTGGGTTGAGTAAAATGTTGGTTTTTGAAGAAATTCCTAAAACAAAAAATCATGATTTGAGGGGCCAAATGGCATCGGAATTTAATAAATTTTGTATGGTTGAACTCATATTGGAATGTGTATTCAATTTTTGTAATACCCAATCATATTGGAATGTGTATTCAATGATTGGCCAACTTTTGGACCAATTTTTGGATATTGAGACTTTATGATCTGGAATAGTTTCTTATGCGTTTTATTTATTCTTTGAAGTTAATTTGGGTAGATTTGAGCCATCCGGAGGTCTTTTCATCCGAGAAGTGCATTTTAGAGTATGAGTTTGTCGTCTTTGAGGTAAGTATCTTGCCTAACCTTTTTTGGGGGACTTCCCCTAGGAATTGAGTCTTCTATACTAATTGTAGTCCATGCATGCGAGGTGACGAGTGTGTTCTTAGACTTATTTGTGGGAAATTTGCCTCTAGGGTTCTTAGGTTCTTATGTGGAAAATATTCCGTTATGATTGGGTTTTCTAATTGCTTAACTTGCCTTTATATGCTCCATATGACATTGTTAGCTTTTCTCTAATTCTTACGTGTTATATTGAGCCTTAATTGCCTTAATTGAACTGATTGCCTTCCTTATTGTTTTGATACTTCTTGATTGTGAGTTCCTCTATGACTTCGTGCAAATAGGTTACATGTCTAATTGTTATGGTTACCGGTGTAGTTATCACGTGATTATTATGTTATGTTGTTTAGTTGAGGTTTCATTGTGAAGTTATTGTTGGTACAAGTTTGGTTATAGCTGATTCCCTTACCGGGATATATTTAATTCTTATTGTTGGTTCCCTTGCCGGGACGTATTTATTCATGTTGTTGACTCCCTTTCCGGGATATTGTTGTTTCCTTATTATTCCCTTGCCGGGATTATTTTGTGATTGGTGTTGATTTGTATATTGGGATCGGGTTGCACGCCTCAACAATATTATATGATTTGGATCGGGTTGCACGCCGCAACAATATTATATGATTTGGATCGGGTTGCACGCCGCAATAATATTATATGATTTGGATCGGGTTGCACACCGCAACATCACTATATAATTTGGATCGGGTTGCACGCCGCACCAGTACTATATGATTGGGATCGGGTTGCACGCCGCAACAAGAAAGAATAAAAAGTGAATGTTAATGCTTATGGTGAGATCGAAAGTAAAAGAACGAAGGGTGATGTCGTGCACTTTCTGCTTCTGTGTTTATTTGTTGTTATCAATTCAAATGTTTAAGTTGTTTAACTCCTTTATTGTTGTGATCCTTGTGTTAAAACCCACAATGTTTTCAATACCTCACCGTATATGTGTGTGTGTGTGTGTATATATATATATATATATATATATACGTTTCAATACTTCAAACTTCAATAATTGTTACATTCTTAATTCAATTAGTTTCTCAATTATATCCTCTTAAACCGTTTGAGGTTGTATTTTTCTTAAAAAGGAATTTCTATTAAGTTTTAAGTTATTAACTCTCATGTTAAAGGTAATAATCCATTCGATGTTGTATTTTAAATTTAAAAAGGGATACTTTCTTTACTCAAAGGATTTCCAAAGAAACAACATCATCTTTTCTCGCGAGTTTTCCTAATTAGCTTAGAAATTATAATTTTACTTATATTAGGTAAATGGGACTTCTTGGACATATTGAGTGCATTGTACGGACGTTATGTATTGTGTAGAATGTGGATTTTGTTGTTAAAAGTGAAATGGGAAAATATAGGGGCACAAGGTGTCATGTGTGCTGAAGGTTCGGAAGTTGAGATTATGACATGAGAAATCGAGGGGTGAGATGGTCGGGATTGTGTGCTAGACATGATGTGATTGATTTAGTTGGCATTGCCTTCTTTATTTGGATACATTCTTACTTGTCTTTGTTCTTATTATGTCAGTGTTGATTTACTTGGTTATCTGATTTACTTGGTTATAGTTCGTTACTACCCGTGTTCTCCTTTTATTGTGCCTACTGTTTGTATTTTGATTTCTCTCCACTGTTGGTATTACCTTGTTATCTTTATCTCGATATTTTCTTATCATATCATGTTCATTTCATTTGACTAGTAGGTGTCTTGACTGTTCCTCGTCACTACCCCACCGAGGTTAGTCTTGATACTTACTGGGCATCACCGTGGTATGCTCATACTACACTTCTGTATATTTTTGTGTACAGATCCAGGTATTTGATCAGTAGTAGCTATGCGGGTCGTTGCGGTGGAGACTCAAGGTAAACTTGCTACAGCGTTCGCAGGCCTCTGAGTCACCTTCATTTGTACTTATTTCCATTTGTTCCTTTTGTTTCGGAGCATTGATGTACTTATTTTGTATACCACCGATTTTGGGAGTTGTAAATTGTTCAGAGTAATTTAATTTAAAGTTATTAAAGATCAATGTTATTTCAGTTTATGTTAGGCTTACCTAGTTTAGAGACTAGGTGCCATCACACCTTCTTCGGAGGGATTTTTGGGTCATGACAAGTTGGTATCAGAGCTCTAGGTTCATGGGTACTACGAGTCATAAGTAGGTTTAGTAGAGTCTTGCGGATTGGTACGGAAACGTCTGTACTTATCTTCAAGAGGCTACAGGACTGTTAGGAAATTCCACTTCTTTCATTCATTATCGTGCGATATTGATTCAGCTCGAAGTATATAACTTATGTTCCTTTACATCCACTCGTGTATAATATTACGCTCTCAGCGTTCGCCATGCGCCAGTGGTTCGTGATGCTACAAACGAGTGTCGCACCCCTTTTTTCCCTCTTTGCATCGGAAAATCGGGTTTATGACATTTTGATATAAGACAACTCATTCCTTTTGGGAACTAGGTTTTTTGTATTTGAAGAGTCGCCACCTAATGATTTAAGGTACATTAGGACACCAATAAGGTTACTTCTAAGTTTGTTTGATAACCAGAGATAGGGTAAGGGCTTGAAATTATCCTAAAGGGATGGTGTTAGGCACCCCTCAAGATCCACTAGTGTGGTTCCCAGCCATACAGTTTTATGAATTTTTCAAATAGTAGGGTATTTAGGTTTAAACACATAAGAGTTTGAAAGAACAGTTAAAGACAAACTTTGGAAAAAGGAGTCACATTTTTACAGATACTTAGGAATATAAAAGGAAAGGAAAAAGGGGAGGGGGGTCCTAGGTTTATTTATAATATGGATCACATCAATGCAATACCCGGTATGACACTCCTCAGAAGAGGGGATACACGTGGTATTAGCGCACCAGTCATCATATCCATATCTACCATTCCCACCCCGTTAAGGTATTAAAGCGTTGATTGGTCTCGACCACTATTGCATTCGATTACCTATCCCATTCCTATCAGTCCCGGAGGAACATAGGACTACTATTCCTAAAGGGGAGGGATATTAGGCTGACTTTTAGATTTCAAAAGGTGAAAAAAACTAAGGCGATATACAAAAACATATAGGACTGCATATTAGGGGGAAACATGTAAACAACTAAGAGGCTCATGTATACCTCCTCAAGCAAAGCACATAAATAGCATGACCTAAACACAATCAGGGTCTGAATTTAAAGTACTAAGGCAAAGGGAGTTTTAATTGTTGAGGCAGACCAGTTTATTACATAACTCAGATAAGAAGTCTGAATCAGGTCTGCCTGCTGGTTATAGTAGTTACTAATTAACAAAGGCAGATTCAATTTTTTTTTTCCACCTAAGGCTTGGCTAAGTGTGTTTGGTAAGATCCTATAAACATTGATGCCTATTACTGATTAGGAGTGTAGCAAAACAGTGACAGTTTTAAAATGAGCGATTTGAGATCCTATATGCATGCTTTCTAAACCGTATTAATAAAAGCAGAGTAGGTTGTTTAAAAACTAGTTCAGAACACTACGAGTTAAACTGATTTTAAACTAGACTGGTTTCAGATCATATAGGCATGATATCTATTATTGCTAATTTCTAATTCCTATAGACATGATATCGAGTTGAACGTGAAACGAAGCAGGCAGGATTTACTTGAAATTCCTATAGGCATGATTTCTATGAGAAATACTGATTTTTAACCTTATGAACATGATGTCTGATTATAGCTGTTTAGATCCTAAAACATGGTGTCTAAGTGTGGTAATAAGACATGCAAAATTTAAAACAAGTCCTATAGGCATGTTATCTAAATGCAGAGTTAAACATGCAGAATTTAAAACAAGTCCTATAGGCTTGTTTTCTACCCTTTTAATAGCTAAACATGCATAATTACTCATCCCCTTTTCACTAGCCAACACCAATATTTATTACAAATTATTACAGACCAAATAATAAATTACATCAGAAAAGTGTAAAAGAAGAAGTTACAACCAGAGGAAGCCTGATTCTTGACTTCCTCTCTGAGTTATGGAATAAGCTACCTCAAGCACCACTTGTTTCAAAGCCTTTCTCAGACCTGGGTGTGTCAAAGTTCCCTAAGGGTCTCAAGGGACCTCGGGCAGCGCTTACACCCAGGTTTGCATAACTAGATAGAGATGAGTGCAGTGTGGAAGGGCCAACCCTTATGTGTCCAAGTTCAGAGGAAGCTCATGGGTCCCAAGTTAAGGCTCACACAAGAGGGGCAGAACCTAAGTTCTAAGAGTATAGTAGAAGTGCAGAAACAGAGATTTATTTAAAATTGGGTTCAGAATAGTAAGGGGTAAGAGTGATTTGAAAATAGTAGTAGTAAAGAAGAATCAACAGTTGCACAAAGGGGTCAGGGGTTTGGGAATACATTGCATGGAGCATATGACCCTAGGAGGAGTCAGGTTTGGACATGCACAACAATAGATGATGCGGGCATGCCCATAAACTAGCCAGGGAATACAAACACATAAGGGGATATGGGGTTTGGGATTCATAAGTCAGTAAATCACATAATCAAGTGATTGACAAAGTACATACACAAGGGAACACATTAATTTAGAAGGGGAGGGAGCAGATTACAGCATGCTTAGTAATGAAACTTGATTGCATATGTATAAGTACAAACAGGCAAGAGTGAAGGAAACAGCTAAAGAAAAATGTTGTTTTTGATGCTCGAAGATTAATTAGGACATACCAATAAGAAGCAAATGCAGAAAGGAAAAGTAAGCAAATATCCACAGCCTAGCCTTGGCTTCCAGCCGGCTAGACAAAGCAGTAAACACAAGTAGTAATAGAGAAAAGAGAGAGAGTTTTGAGTGAAGTGTGTGTTTTGAACTCAGATAGTTCGTGTGTTTGAAAGAAAAAGGTTGCAGGGTATTTATAGCTTCTGAAAATGAGTGAAAAGTAAGGTAATAAGTAAAGTTTTAATACAAATATGGAAACAATCAACAGTCAGAATCAATTATACAAGTGATTCCCTTTAATTAAGGAATCATTGTTTAACGAGTAGTAACAGGTTCAAATAAGGAAAGAAATCAGTTTGGGTGTAGATCGATTATTGCCATAAAAGGGGTAGTAAAGCATGCAGTGAACAATCAAGTCTGAGTACTAAAATATGCTTATTTTTGGAAAGGATTCATCAAGGTAAATATTACAGTAAAGGGAAAAGAATTAATCAATTTTAAACAAGCGAGTGAAATTAGGGTTCATAAAAGCTTTGGAATCAGTCACAAGATCAAGATCAATCAAGGAAGAAACATGCTTCTGCACTTCAGCATATAAACAGAGTGAATAGAGACATCAGACATGCGAGTCCAAGCCCATTAGCAAAAGAAGCAGCATGCAATAGTAGTAGAAATAAGCATAAGGTTCAGTTAATAGTCAGGGCTCACACATATAGCCAAAGTGAAGAAGAGAGGTAAACAAGTAAAGGTCTCACAGTAACAGGTGGGGAAACCTTTTGAAACGTTAGGGTTTCAAGTCGAGTTTAAAAGATAGTAAAACTCGGAATCAGATAAGTCACATAAAGAAGAGGGAGTCAGAAACAAAGAACTTTAATCGAATCAAGTGCATGCTCAAACAAATAGTTTCAGACCAAGAAGACTTAGGATTTTCAACAATAATCGAGTTTAAAAGATGATAAACAAATAAGTCAAACAAGAACTTAACCAAACAAGTACTCATCTAACAAATAGCTTCAGAACTCGAATGAGACCCAAAAGAAATTAGGGTTTTCAACATGCTAACTCAGATAGAAGAACAACATGAGCAAAACATAGCAAAATCACAAACACGTTAAAATCAGAGAAGGGATTGTTGAAATAACTTAAAGGAAAACCCTAATCGAAAAATGAAGAGTCGTTTTGAAAAAGTTAAAGAACCTTCGAGAAACACTTAAGAAAATCATAGTAAGTACATATCTAAAGCAGATCTGAGAGAAAGTAGAAAGATCTTAAAAATTAGGGTTTCAAAAAACCCAGAAAAGGTGAGAAAGGCCCTGAAAGTTACCGATCTAACTAGGAGAGTCAAAGATCTAACTCGAACGGCCATGGCTGGCGGGAGAAAGGTCAAGGATGATCGGAGAAAAGCCACAAACTAAAATCGAACAAGGACTGGACCAGATTCCCTCAAGGTCTGGCCATGAAACCATGGGAACAATTACCCAGGAGCCATAGGAGGCCACTACACATCTCCCATGGCCATGGGAGGTCATAGATTAGGCAAGGTTTAGGTGGATTAGGGTGTAGTTTGATAGCGTCGACTAGGGTTCATAAGAGTTTCAGAGAGAGTTGAGAGAGAAAAGGGATTCAAAGGTGGCGGTAGGTGAATAATGAAGTAGGGTAAGGGGTCGTTTGGAGTTAAAAAGGAAATGGTAGCCGGTGGCCGTTGATCTAAATGATCAACGGTTGGGATTAAAGGAATTAGGTGGGGATCGGGGTTGGGTCGTGTAAATTGGGTTAAGGGACCGGGTTTGATTGGGAATTGGGCCGAAAGAATTGGGTTCAGATTGGGGCCAAATTAGGCTATAATTGGAATGAAATTGGGCTATTATTTGAGTAGCCATTTTTCCCCTTTTAAAATTATAAAAATAGTAAATTAATTTTTGAAAATAAATTAAAAGTACTAAAATAATCTATGACATATAATTATCAATTTAAAAATACTGGACTTAATTTTCATGAATACAAACGCAATTAAATCCTAAAAGAGGCTAATATTGCAATTATACAATTTAGCTTTAACAAATACTAAATAAATTTGTAAAATATGCAAAATTTCCCTTAGATATATTTTAGCATCAATTTAAAATTCCAACAAGTGAATCACCAAAATGATAATTTTTGGAAATAATTATTGAGTTTTTATTGATAAAATAGAGAAATAAATTGGTTTAAAAAACCTTTAAAAATTGAGGAAAAATAACAAAATACTTGGACATACTTATATATGCATACATATGGTATTTTGAAGGTATTTTGCATATTGAAAAATATATAGGAAAATTGGGTATCAACAACTGCCCCTCTTTACCTGGGAAGGATGAAAGAGTTGTCGGGTAAAGATATGATGGCCAATTTTGACCAAATGAAACCGTTCTGAAAAATTTAGGCCGCTCCCTGGCTTCTGAGCTACCTACATATCTCTGGTTTTCAGGAATCAGGCCATATGTAGTTCAATATCCGTCGGCGGAGTATGCCGATGGAGACTTTCCAAGAACGGATGCACTATCCAGGATGGGGTGAGTGGACGGCTTGTGAGAATGGTTAAGGTTCGATATGGATGTGGGAATTGGAGCGGGCTTGCTCCTATCGGGATGGTCGTTGCTCGCTGGTGTACCTGCAATCTAAACATGATGCAAATTCCCGTCGGACCATGAATGTTGCCTTCGGACGGTTAGGATGACGTCCTTAAACCATGACGTCCTGGGCCATGAAGCGTATGATAAAGGATTCGCAGGCCATGAAATGATACTCTCGGGCTATGAGGATGGTGCCTCCGAACCATGGTGCCTTTGAATAATGATATACAAAAGATTAAAAAGGATCCTCAGGCCATGACATGGTGTTCTCGGGCTATGAAAATGTTGCCTCCGAACGATGACGCCTGTGGATTATTTGGCGATCTTTCAGCCCATGAGATGCAGTATGTAGTGATCTTTTAGCCCATGATATGTAGTATGAGGCGATCTTTCAGCCAGGCAGATGCAATATGGGGCGATCTTTCAGCCGTGAGATGCAGTATGAGGCAAACTTTTAGCCGTGAGATGCAGTATAAGGCGATCTTTCAGCTAGGCAGATGCAGTATGGGGCGATGCAGTATGAGGCAATCTTTCAGTCAGGCAGATGCATATGGAGGCGATCTTTCAGCCCGTGAGATGTAGTATGAGGTGATCTTTCAGCCATGCAGATGTAGATGGAGGTAGAGATTAACCTCGAAAGGCAGAATGGTAGCCTTATGCAATGCAAAAATGCAGATTGAGAGAGCGTTTAGTCTCGGAAGGCAGAATTGTAGCCTTATGCAATGCAGAAATACAGATGGAAACAGTGTTTAGTCTCATAAGGCAGAATGATAGCCTTATGCAATGCAGATGGAGACAGTGTTTGACCTTATGCAATGCGAAATGCATATGGAGACAGCGTTTAGTCTCGGAAGGCAGAATGGTAGCCTTATGCAATGCAAAATGCAGATGGAGACAGCATTTAGTCTCGGAAGGCAGAATGGTAGCCTTATGCAATGCAAAATGCAGATGGAGACAGTGTTTAGTCTCGGAAGGAAGAATGGTAGCCTTATGCAATGCAAAATGAAGATGGAGACAACGTTTAGTCTCGGAAGGCAGAATGGCAGCCTTATGCAAGAAATAAAATGGTAGATGGTAGTAGAGCTTTATTAGCTAATAGCAGATTGCAGCATTGTGATTGCTGGGGACATTGTGACATACGAAATATCATTGGTGTGTGCGGATAGCAAATATTGGTAAGTGGAAATGGTTTTGAGAGTTGTATTCCTGAATAATGTTTGTCCCACAGGTGTATAGTATGTTTGATGATTTCGCGATCCAAGTGCCTGCATCCAGAGAAAAATCGTGAGTTTTTTAAAGGGGAGGTTAGTTCGTATCCCCGCTGGCTTTGCTTGACCTGCTCGGCTTTGATCTGGTGATACTGTATGTATCATTGGGGTAGCATTGCTAAACAAAGCAATTTCAGTAATATGCATGATTTTATAAAAATATGACATAATAATAATTTTTAGATGAACTGACGACTGTGACGTGGTTCGGGACATTGCAACCTCTCTTGCTATGGAATTTTGAGGGTCCCCCTCAAAATTATGCCCCAGTTTAATGGGTTGATGCTCCTGACTGTTGCTTGCGACGATCGGCTGAAATTATTTTGGAATTTGGAGGTCCTCCTCAAAATTCTGCCCCAGTTTCCAATTGTGGGGGGAATGAATTTTTTATTGAATTGTGACCGAACCCATAGGGCTGCCTACGTATCCCCTCTTAAAACGGAATCAGGTCAGTCGTAGTTCAAATTACATCATATAAAGGAAGCATAAAGAATACACATAGTAGCACTTGACTACATCTGAATTGATTGATTTTGGCCAGACTTCTCCGTCCATTTCTGCAAGTATAAGGGCTTCTCATGTCAGAACCTAGTGAACCATGTATGGACCCTGCCAGTTGGGAGAGAATTTTCCTTTAGCTTCATCTTGATGCAGAAAAATTTTCTTTAACACTAGTTGCCCCAGCGTGAACTGTCTCGGCTTGACTCTTTTGTTGAAGACTCTGGACATTCTATTTTGATAGAGTTGACCATGGTAAACTGCATTCATTCTCTTTCCGTCGATAAGGGCTAGTTGCTCATAACGACTTTTCACCTATTCTACGTCGTCGAGCTCAGTTTCTTGTATGATCCTTAGGGAAGGAATTTCTACCTCGACGGGAATGACTGACTTTGTACCATAAACCAGCATATAGGGGTTGCCCCGGTTGATGTGTGGACTATGGTGCAATATCCTAATAGAGCAAATGATAACTTCTCGTGCCATTGTTTTTGCCTCTCTATCATTTTCCTCAATATCTTCTTGATATTCTTGTTGGCGGCCTCTACAGCTCCATTCATATGCGGCCTATAGGCTGTGGAATTCTTGTGTTTGATCTTGAAGGTTTCACACATAGCTTTCATCAAGTTACTGTTGAGGTTGGAGCTGTTATTAGTAATGATCAACTCTGGAATCCCGAATCAAAAAACAATGCGGTCGCGGACAAAGTCGGCCACGACTTTCTTAGTCACTGCTCTGTAAGATGTCGCTTCGACCCATTTGGTGAAATAATTGATTGATACTAGGATAAACCTGTGCCCGTTGGAAGCGTCAGGCTCGATTGGTCCAATGACATCAATTCCCCAAGCGGCAAGCGGTCAAGGTGAGCTTGTTGCATTAAGCTCATTTGGAGGCACCTTTATCATGTCTGCATGTATC
This sequence comes from Nicotiana tabacum, assembly GCF_000715075.1. Classification (NCBI taxonomy): domain Eukaryota; kingdom Viridiplantae; phylum Streptophyta; class Magnoliopsida; order Solanales; family Solanaceae; genus Nicotiana; species Nicotiana tabacum. The sequence continues at coordinate 31,620,871 of NC_134089.1, read as the reverse complement.
TAACAGCGGTGGCATTTTCTGACATACTGGATGCAGTCTGTTTCCATAGTCATCCAAAAATAACCAACCCGGAGTATCTTATTTGCTAAGACAAAACCGTTCATATGTGGGTCGTAGGTCCCAGCATGAATTTCCTCTAGTAGCTTGGATGCTTCCTTTAGTCGATACACATTAATAGTCCCAAATTGGGAGTCCTCCAATACAGAATTCCTCCGCTGTGAAAGAAATTGTTGGACAAACTCCGAAGTGTGCGTTTCTGAGTAGGATTTGCAAGTTCTGGGTACTCTCCTTTTGCCAAATATTCCTTGATATCATGAAACCAAGGCTTTTCGTATGCTTCTTCAACATAGGCACGGTAAGCTGGCTGATCATGGATCTTTACTAGAATGGGATCAATGAAATTTTTGTCTAGATGTTGTATCATAGACGACAGGGTAGCCAATGCGTCGGCGAACTCATTTTGGATTCTGGGAACATGTTGTAACTCAGTTTTCGTGAACCTTTTCCTCAATTCATGTACATGATGTAGATACGGGAGTATCTTGGAGTTCTTGGTTGCCCATTCTTCTCGCACTTGATGTATAAGCAGGTCTGAATCTCCAATTACTAGCAGCTCTTGAACGTTCATGTCAATGGCCATTTTGAGCCCTAAAATGCAGGCTTCATACTCGGCCATATTGTTGGTGCATGGGAACCTGAGTTTGGTGGACACCGGATAATGCTGACCGATTTCTGATATTAGGACTGCTCCTATGTCAACTCCATTGAAGTTTGCCGCTCCATCGAAAAACATTCTCCAACCATCGTAGGATTCTGCAATGTCTTCTCCTATGAATGATACCTCTTCATCGGGAAAATACATTTTCAGGGGTTCGTATTCTCCATCCACGGGATTCTCTGCAAGGTGGTCTGCCAGTTCTTATCCCTTGATCGCTTTCTAAGTTACGTACACAATGTCGAACTCGCTCAACAGGATCTACCCCTTGGCTAGCTTGCTAGTGGGCATGGGCTTCTGGAAGATGTACTTCAAAGGATCCATCCTTGATATGAGATACGTAGTATAGGCACAGAAATAATGTCTCAACTTCTGAGCTACCCAAGTCAAAGCACAACAGATGCGCTCTAACAGAGAATACCGGGCCTCGTACGGGGTGAACTTCTTACTGAGATAATAGATGGCCTGCTCTTTCCTCTCTGTTTCATCATGCTGCATCAGAACACAACCAAAAGGCCCATCTAATACTGCAAGGTAAAGTAATAAGGGTCTACCTAGCTCGAGCGGGACCAAGACTGGTGGTGTTGATAGGTACTCTTTGATTTTATCGAAGGCCTTTTGGCAGTCATCAGTCCATTTGGTAGCGGCGTCCTTCTTGAACATCTTAAAGATTGGCTCACAAATAACTGTAGACTGTGCTATGAATCGGCTGATGTAATTGAGCCTTCCCAAGAAGCTCATCACATTTTTCTTGTTCTTTGGCGGTGGCAATTCTTGAATAGCTTTGACTTTTGATGGATCCAGTTCTATTCCTCGGCGACTCACAATAAACCCATGTAATTTCCCAGCAGAAACCCCAAATACGTATTTTGCGGGGTTCAGTTTCAGGTTGTACCTTTGCAATCTATTAAAGAACTTCCTCAAATCTTCCATGTGATCAGTGGCATTCTTGAACTTGATGATGACATCATCTACATATACCTCAATCTCCTTGTGTATCATATCATGAAAAATGGTAGTCAAGGCATTCATGTTGGTGGCCCTTGCATTCTTTAGGCCGAACAACATCATCTTGTAACAGTACATTCTCTATGGCGTAATGAAAGTCATTTTCTCAGCATCTTCTTCATCCATCCAGATCTGATGATAACCCGCGAAACAATCTACAAATGAATGCAGCTCGTGCTTGGCGCAATTGTCAATCAGGATGTGTATGTTCGGCAAAGGGAAGTCATCTTTTGGACTGGCCCAGTTGAGATCCCGATAGTCGACACAGACTCTTACCTTCCCATCTTTCTTTGGCACTGGCACGATGTTGGCTAGCCATGTCAGGTATTCTACTACCCTGAGAATCTTAGCTTTGACTTGCTTAGTGACTTCTTCCTTGATTTTCAAACACATATCAGGCTTGAACTTTTTGAGCTTTTTCTTTACAGGAGGACATGTCGGATCGGTTAGCATTTTGTGAGCCACAATAGATGTACTCAGACCAGTCATGTCATCATATGACCAGGCGAATATGTCCTCATATTCCTTTAGAAATTCTGTGTATTCCTTCTTTTCTGACGGCGATAAGTGGACGTTGATTTAGGTTTGTTCTCAAAGTTCTCAACTTCTTTGACAATCTCATCTGGTATGTCATCTTCCTCTGAATCAATGTCCGTTTGTTGCGTTGTCTCATTGCATGTCACAGTCATTGGTTCATCAAGATAAGTAATAGTAATATTGTATAAGTAAAGTAATGAGAGAAAAATAATAATGAGTGTTGATTCATAAGAAAGTCAAAATGCTTTGATAAATGGCGAAACTGTTTTGAACATTGAAGATCTTATTGCGGGAATTAAAATGCGAAAAGAAAATCATTTCGTAAATAAAAACAGTGCATGATGCTTGTTTTAGCCTTGCTACCCCGAGGCTCATCGGGCTCTGGTTGTCCTGATGGTCCAATTATTGAGGCGTGCCCCTCTACTCACAGCCTGTATGGAAGGGCCTTCCTCCCCCTCCTCTTCGAGAAAAACACAATAGTCCATGTCATTGTCTTCTAGGAACAAGTTCTTCACCGCTGCAAGTGCTTCTTCTTCTTCTGATCCATAAATAATGTTAGCCTACTGGAAAGTCTGCTCTAGATGTTGTATTGGCTGCTTTAGTAGATAGTAAGAACCACGCCATAGTGGCGACCAGCTATTGAATTCCTCCCAGGTGTATTCATATCCTAAACCGAAGGTAGTGCCTTGCTTCTTGAGTTTTATGGGTTTAGAGATTCCTTGAAGGTTCTTGTCGAGCCCTTTGTTCTTGCCTTTAATGGGACTAAGAGGAGGAGTGGGTGGAGGGCCCCTGGATCTCGTGGAATAGGATGATGTTTACAGAGTGCACAAACTAACCTTTGGGGAGGGGAATAATAAAAACAAAAACAAATAATAAAACAAAAGGTAACCAAGTTAGTGAGGATCATAAAAAGTATTGCAGTATTTAAACACATAGTGCGGGAATGTAAATCATGTCCTAATTTAGAAACCTCTTTGTGCCCGAGATAGGCCTAGCGACAAATTGATTTGGAGAACTTAGGATGCTAAATGCCTCGGTTTATTGATAAAAATAGACAAATCCTAAATGGACACTAAATAAACAGGAAATGAAAATCACTAGTGGACATTGGCCTTATTACATTTTATAAAGCAAAAAGATAAACTCCTCTCTATTTGGTCCCAGAAGGACCTTCCTCAGGTTGAATACTCTCGTTGATCAAATCCTTCAGCTCGTGTAGGTTCACCAATAAAAATGCCTTTGCCAAGTGTTCACCTTTGTTTCCCTCAGCGTTCTGGCAGTCGGTGACTCTTTTCCTCACTTTTCCTTCTAATTCTAGCAGACTGATTCCAGATATCTTTTTTCACTCATTGATTTGGTCATTTGATGAAAGACTCCTCCACCAATCTAGCAAGAGTGAGGGTATGCTAACCATACCGAAGTTGGAGACCTCGTTCTTCATTTTATGCAAAACAAAAGGGTTAAGACCTTACCCCCACCGGACTCGACTATTTGATATCAACAATTAGCATGAAGCATTTAGTTCTCCAAATAAATGCACACAACATGGTGATGTCCGTTTGGGTTTAGGAAAACCCGGTGGACTTTGGACAAGGCTATCTTAAAGGATCATTATGTGAACAACATAACTGACCCAGCTAGGTTTGACCATGATGCATGCACAATTTGAACAGAGTAAGGTTTCTATGGGGTTTTAGACTGGTATCCTTGAGCGGAAAACTCAAGGAGGAAGGCACGGAACCGTCTACTGCACTGCTAATCGACTGGTTTTATCGCAAATATGCCTTTCCAAATTTAGGGAGTAATAATATAAGAGCGCAACCATTCATTATAAGCGTTGTTATGGTATTTGTTTGGCATGAGTGGAGTATGATGTTGAGCATGATTATGCAATAATTAAAATATATTGGCACGTATTTACACATTAAGAAAATGATAAATACAACAGTTTCATAATTTAAAGTGGTAATAAAGGAAAGAAACAAGAAGACATGTTAGTTTTATAGTTGAAAAAGATATTAAATTCTTAAAGGAATTAAACAAGTAATTGCACATAAATAGGTACAAATTCACAAGACAATCTGAAGTGTTAAAAGCCTAAGGTTCCCCAACAGAGTCGCCATGCTGTCGCGCCACCTTTTTCCCTCTTTGCATCGAAAAATCGGGTTTATGACATTTTGATATAGGACAACTCATTCCTTTTGGGAACTGGGTTTTTTGCATTTAAAGAGTCGCCATCTAATGATTTAAGGTGCATTAAGACACCTATAAGGTTTACTTCTAAGTTTGTTTGATAACCAGAGATAGGGTAAGGGTTGAAATTATCCTAAGGGGAAGGTGTTAGGCGCCCCTCAGGATCCACTAGTGTAATTCCTGGCTAGACAATTTTTTGAATTTGTGCAATTTGCAAGTAACAAGTAAAGGCATCAAGTAAGAGGGGATTTAAATTAAACACAAAATGCTTGAAAACAACTATTGAAAAGCGAGGTTTGAAAAAGTTATAAGCTAGACGTGTTTGTAAAAAATAGAGGGGGTCCTAGGTTTATTTATAATATGGATCACATCAATGCAATACCCGGTAATGACACTCCTTAGAAGAGGGGATACACGTGGTATTAGCGCACCGGTCATCATATACATATCTACCCTTCCCACCCCGTTAAGGTATTAAAGCGCGGATTGGTCTCGATTACTATTGCATGCTATTTACCCGTCCCATTCCTATCAGTCCCGGAGGAGCTTAGGACTACTATTCCTAAAGGGGAGGGATATTAGGCTAACTTTTAGGTTTCAAAAGGTGAAAAAGCTAAGGCGACATACAAAAACACATCGGACTGCACATTAAGGGAAACATGTAAACAACTAAGAGGCTCATGTATACCTCCTCAAGCAAAGCATATAAATAGCATGACTTAAACACAATCAGGGTTTGAATTTAAAGTACTAAGGCAAAGGGAGCTTTAATTGCTAAGGCAGACCAGTTTATTACATAACTCAGATAAGAAGTCTGAATCAGGCCTGCCTGCTGGTTATAGCAGTTACTAATTAACAAAGGCAGATTCAATTTTTTTCCACCTAAGGCTTGGCTAAGTGTGTTTGGTGAGATCCTATAAACATTGATTCCTATTACTGATTAGGAGTGTAGCAAAACAGTGACAGTTTAAAAATGAGCGATTTGAGATCCTATAGGCATGCTTTCTAAACCGTATTAATAAAAGGAGAGTAGGTTGTTTAAAACTAGTTCAGAACACTACGAGTTAAATTGATTTTAAACTAGACTGGTTTCAGATCATATAGGCATGATATCTATTATTGCTAATTTCTAATTCCTATAGACATGATATCGAGTTGAACGTGAAACGAAGCAGGCAGGATTTACTTGAAATTCCTATAGGCATGATTTCTATGAGAAATACTGATTTTTAACCTTATGAACATGATGTCTGATTATAGCTGTTTAGATCCTAAAACATGGTGTCTAAGTGTGGTAATAAGACATGCAGAATTTAAAACAAGTCCTATAGGCATGTTATCTAAATGCTAAGTTAAACATGCAGAATTAAAAACAAGTCCTATAGGCATGTTTTCTACCCTTATAATAGCTAAACATGTATAATTACCCATCCCCTTTTCACTAGCCAACCCCGATGTTTATTACAAATTATTACAGACCAAATAATGAATTACATCAGAAAAGTGTAAAAGAAGAAGTTACAACCAGAGAAAGCCTGATTCTTAACTTCCTCTCTGAGTTATGGAATAAGCCACCTCAAGCACCACTTGTTTCAAAGCCTTTCTCAGATATGGGTGTGTCAAAGTTCCCTAAAGGTCTCAAAGGAACTCGGGCAGCCCTTACACCCAGGTTTGCATAACTAGATAGAGATGAGTGCAATGTGGAAGGGCCAACCCTTATGTATCCAAGTTCAGATGGAGCTCATGGGTCCCAAGGCAAGGCTCACACAAGAGGGGCAGAACCTAAGTTCTAAGAGTATGGTAGAAGTGCAGAAAAAGAGATTTATTTAAAACTAGGTTGAGAATAGTGAGGGGTAAGAGTGATTTGAAAACAGTAGTAGTAAAGCAGAATCAATAGTTGCATAAAGGGGTCATGGGTTTGGGAGTACATTGCATGGAGCATATGACCCTAGGAGGAGTCAGGTTTGGACATGCACAGCAATAGATGATGCTGGCATGCCCATAAACTAGCCAGGGAATACAAACACATAAGGGGATATGGGGTTTGGGATTCATAAGTCAGTAAATCACATAATCAAGTGACTGACAAAGTACATACATAAGGGAACACATTAATTTAGAAGGGGAGGGAGCAGATTACAGCATGCTTAGTAATGAAACTTGATTGCATAAGTATAAGTAGAAACAAGCAAGAGTGAAGGAAACAGCTAAAGAAACATGTTGTTTTTTATGCTCGAAGATTAATTAGGACATACCAGTAAGAAGTAAATGTAGAAAGGAAAAGTAAGCAAATTTTCACGGCCTAGCCTTGGCTTTCAGCCGGCTAGATAAAGCAGTAAGCACAAGTAGTAACAGAGAAAAGAGAGAGAGTTTTGAGTGAAGTGTGTATTCTGAACTCATATGGTTCGTGTGTTTGAAAGAAAAAGGATGCAGGGTATTTATAGCTTCTGAAAAGGAGTGAAAAGTAAGGTAATAAGTAAAATTTTAATACAAATATGAAAACAATCAACAGTCAGAATCAATTATACAAGTGATTCCCTATAATTAAGGAATCATTTTTTAACGGATAGTAACAGGTTCAAATAAGAAAAGAAATCAGTTTGGGAGTAGATTGATTATTGCCATAAAAGGGGTAGTAAAGCATGCAGTGAACAATCAAGTCTGAGTACGAAAATATGCTTATTTTTGGAAAGGATTTAGCAAGGTAAATATTACAGTAAAGGGAAATGAATCAATCAATTTTAAACAGGCGAGTGAAATTAGGGTTCATAAAAGAAAAGCTATGGAATCAGTCACAAAATCAAGATCAATCAAGGAAGAAACATGCTTCTGCACTTCAGCATATAAACAGAGTGAACATAGACATCAGACATGCGAGGCCAAGCCCATTGGCAAAAGAAGCAGCATGCAATAGTAGCAGAAATAAGCATAAGGTTCAGTAGATAGTCAGGGCTCACACATATAGCCAAAATGAAGAAGAGAGTCAAACAAGTAAAGGTCTCATAATAACAGGCGAGGAAACCTTTTGAAAAGTTAGGGTTTCAAGTCGAGTTTAAAAGATAGTAAAACTCGGAATCAGATAAGTCACATAAAGAAGAAGGAATCGGAAACAAAGAACTTTAATCGAATCAAGTGCATGCTCAAACAAACAGTTTCCGACCAAGAAGTCTTAGGTTTTTCAACAATAATCGAGTTTAAAAGATGATAAACAAAAACAAGAACTTAACCAAACAAGTACTTATCTAACAAACAGCTTCAGAACTCGAATGAGATCCAAAAGAAATTAAGGTTTTCAACATGCTAACTCAGATAGAAGAACAACATGAGCAAAACATAGCAAAATCACAAACACGTTAAAATCAGAGAAGGGATTTTTGAAATAACTTAAAGGAAAACCCTAATCGAAAAATGAAGAGTTGTTTTGAAAGCAAAGTTAAAGAACCTTCGAGAAACACTTAAGAAAGTCATAGTAAGTACAGATCTAAAGCATATCTGAGAGAAAGTAGAAAGATATTAAAAATTAGGGTTTCAAAAAACTCAGAGAAGGTGAGAAAGGCCCTGAAAGTTATCGATCTAACTAGGAGAGTCAAGGATCTGACTCGAACAGCCATGGCTGGCCAGAGAAAGGTCAAGGATGACCGGAGAAAAACCACGAACTGAAATTGAACAAGGACTAGACCAGATTCCCTCAAGGTCTGGCCATGAAACCACGGGAACAAACACCTAGGAGCCATAGGAGGCCACTACACGTCTCCCATGGCCATGGGAGGCCATGGATTAGGCAAGGTTTATGGTGGATTAGGGAGTAGTTTGATGGCGGTGGCTAGGGTTCGTAAGAGTTTCAGAGAGAGTTGAGAGAGAAAAGGGATTCAAAGGCAGCGATATGTGAATAATGAAGTAGGGTAAGGGGTCGTTTGGAGTTAAAAAGGAAAGGGAAGTCGGTGGCCGTTGATCTAAATGATCAACGGCTAGGATTAAAGGAGTTAGGTGGGGATCGGGGTTGGGTCGTGTAAATTGGGTTAAGGGACCGGGTTTGATTGGGAATTGGGCCGAAAGAATTGGGTTCAGATTGGGACCAAATTAGGCTATAATTGAAATGAAATTGGGCTATCATTTGAATAGCCATTTTTCCCCTTTTAAAATTATAAAAATAGTAAATTAATTTTTGGAAATAAATTAAAAGCACTAAAATGATTTATGATATATAATTATCAATTTAAAAATACTGGACTTCATTTTCATGAATACAAACGCAATTAAATCCTAAAAGAGGCTAATATTGCAATTATGCAATTTAGCTTTAAAAAATATTAAATAAATTTGTAAAAATATGAAAAAATTCGATTAGCTATATTTTAGCATAAATATAAAATTTCAATAAGTGAATCACCAAAATTTTAATTTTTGGAAATAATTATTGGGTTTTTATTCATAAAATAGAGAAATAAATTGGTTGAAAACCTCTTTAAAAATTGAGGAAAAATAACAAAACACTTGGACATACTTATATATGTATACATATGGTATTTTGAAGGTATTTTGCATATTGAAAAATATATAGAAAAATTGGGTATCAACAACGAGTTACGAAGGAGTCAGGGATGCTCAGGCATTGTCTTAACGTGCTACCCAGGCTGAAGATACAGAGGTATTGAGAGACTATTCAGTTTTTCATATGGAGGCACAACGGTTTTCTGCATCTGGTTGATGAGTGCGATCTTGAGAAAGGTTTAATTGGTTGACTAGTCGTCGTGATTGTGGCAAGGCAACGAGGTGGGTATTGATTGGGAATAGTTGGTGGTATTAGAGTACCTTGTGATTTGTGTTGTGCGAGTTGTGAAGGTTAGTTTTGCGGTCATCAGACGTCATTTTCTATGGCCTTGCGCCAAGTGGAGGAGTCCAATAGCGGCATTCAGATTGCAAAATCAGATTTATATCAGTTCTAGCCTGAGGCATGTATGTATATGTGGTATTGGTAGTTTCCCGAATTTGGGGTATGACTAGGGTCTGAGATCTCGAACGGGATGATGTGGGGCTTTGATGGAATTTATTTCATATCGACTATCCGAAGAAATGAGTCAGTTCAGTAGTGTTGGGTCAGCATAGCCATGGAAGTAAATGGTCCTTTTGAATGCGAATTCTCTGCTGGCATTTATGGCGGCACTCTTGGATTGGACGATTTGTGTGACTCAGTTGAGTTGGGGAGGTGCAGTCCTGATGGCTGCGTGCGGGCAGATCTCAGAGGGTCCTTGATGGTCTGACAACGGCTTCAGTTAGATGTCTTCTATGGGCATAAAGAATATATGGTACATTGCGGTTCTCCTTAATCGGTATCTGAAATTAACAAAGTGTTGGCATTGTTGGCTATCATATGTGAAGAGTGTGAATTTGTAGGAAGGACCTTGAGGTTTGGTTTGCGGGTGTGTGGCTGGTAGCATGATGATTACGGGGTTTGAGGTTTTCGAGGTTCATGTTTTGTTACACGGTCAGAAACTCTATATGAGTGCTTCAGTAGAATGATAGGATGTAAGTGATATATCAGCCATTTGATTTGTGTAATTGAGTATGAGTATGGAGATTTTGGTATCCCTGAGGTTTTGGGGCTAGATGCCCTCGTATGTGGGTCATTTCCTACTTGCGGATTGTGAAGGAACATCGAGGATGAGGTAATTAATAGCATGCATGATTGATAGGTCGTTGTGGATTTTTGGGGAGGGTAATTACCTATTTGGAAATAATCAGAATTTGGGTTGGAGGCTATCGGAAAGATCAATGAGGATATGTATTTTGTATAGGGTCCAGTTTTTATTCTCCTGTGAGATCTTCATTTTGGTTATGTTATCAAGCAGAATGGATATTATTCGTGCCCCTAGCCTATGATATGTACTATTCTTTTATGTTGTGTTAGGAGGTTAAGTTGATGATTATTTCCCCCGCATGTTGTAATTTTGCTCAGGCCTTATGGCGATGCGGGCGAGATGGCCCTCGTGATGTTGATTTGCTTATTGCACCTTAGTCGTGCTTGCTTCTTTCATGTTTTAGCACTTTCATTTATTTTTTCCACAGTTTTATTTGTGCACTCTGTTGTACTTGATATCAGTATTCATATGATCAGTGAGCCCAAGCATTTTGGCTCGATGAGTATTTGGGAGCGGGTTGCACGCCGTGTTGAATGTTATGTGAGATACCCTTTCCTTGTGTTTATCTGGTGTCGTGTTTTTCCTCTGTAGGATGAATTGATAAAATTATTACACTTTTGTTGTTACACATGTTGTACTCATTAGATAATTCTTATACCCTGCTTTTCTTTACTTGTTCTGCATAATTGAGTTATTATTGGTTTGGGGTACGAATTGTATAATGTGAGAATCCGTGTGGTTCCGTGATGAGCTGTCAGTTGTGCTACTTGTATTGGCTGAGATGAGGTTCTTAGACCTGAGATTAGTACTATGGTATTGGGAGTGAGGAGTGTTTGGGAGTATGAGGGTGTTTCTGCTAAGATTTGGGTAATAGCCCTTAGCGGGCGAGAGAGTTTCTTGACTTGTTGTCTTCATGGGCGGCTATGACTTCCTGCATGTTTCTTTATCAGCAGCAGCAATGTGGAGGTTCGGAACAAGGTTATATTCAATGTGAAGTGTATTGTCGGCATCTAGGATATTATTTGAGCAGCTATATGGTGGTCAAAGGTTATTGCTTCGGGCATTGAGTTGTGTGGAGAAGCATGTGATTGTATTCGGGATTGGAATTTTTGGCTCAATTCAGCTTGTTTGGGTGTGTTCAGTGTGATGATGTGGAATTCGGGTCCTATGATAAATTTCATATGTTGATGTTTGGGTTTTTTTCTATGGTTATGGACTAAGGAGGAGATGAGACCTTCAGTTAAGTGGCATTGTCAGTTCTACATAGGTTGGGTGATGGGGAAACACCCCCAAGTATATGTATGGTGAGCTCATGCAGTGGTTCAATAGTTTTGGAACGACTCCGGGCACGTTCGAGGACGAACGTATGTTTAAGTGGAGGAGGATGTAACGACCCGACTGGTCGTTTTGAGCTATTGCGCTCGTCTTCATAGGTTGGGTAATGGGGAATCACCCCCGGGTGTATGTATGGTGAGCTCATGCAGTGGTTCAATGGTTTTGGAACGAGTCTGGGCACGTTCGAGGACGAACGTATGTTTAAGTGGAGGAGGATGTAATGATCCAACTGATTGTTTTGAGCAATTGCGCCCATCTCGGCAGTTTGAGGTCTCGAGAAGCTTCATATTATGTGTATCAACTTGCGTGCATGGTTGGATTCTGTTTTCGGATGATACATAGTTAAATTGGAAGAATGAAACTAGTTTTGGAAGCTTAAACGGTAAAAATTTGACCGGAATTGGATTTTTGAGTAAACGGCCCCGGAATGGGTCGTGGGTGATCTCAATAGCTTTGAGTGGTGATTTTGGACTTAGGCGCGCGTCCGGATTCGGATTTGGAGGTCCGTAGGGTAATTTGAGGCGTTTCGGCAAAAGTTGGAAAAGTTGAAATTTGGAAAATGGAGAAGTTTGACCCATAGTTGACTTTTGTGATATCGGGGTTGGAATGCAATTCCGAGATTTGGAATAGCTCCATATAGTTATTTTGGACTTGTCTGCAAAATTTGGCGTCATTTCGGGTTGATTTGATAGGTTTCGGCACGCGTTTTGGAAGTTGAAAGATTGGAAAGTTCCTAAGTTTGATTCATGGTGTGATTCGTTGTTTTGGCGTTGTTTGATGTGATTTGAGACCTCGAGTGAATCCGTGTTAGGTTATATGACTTGTTAGTATGTTTAGACGGGGTTCCAAGGGCCTCGGGTGTGTTTCGGATGGCTTGCGGGCTATTTTCTTCCATTTTCTGATTGTAGTACTGCTGGTACTGGTTTTCTTCACCGCGATCGCATTATCTCCTTCGCGATCACATTAAGAAAATTGAGGCAGATAATATTTACTCTACGCGTTCGCATGCTTCTGTTCGCGAACGTGTAAGTCTGCGTTCCCCTCTAACGCGTTCGTGTAAATACGTCCGCGTTTGCGTAGCATAGGCTCAGCTGACTACCTTCCGCGATTGCATTCTTCATTTTGCAATCACGTATCACAATCTTGGGGCATCAGTACTTTCCTCTTCGTGATCGTAGCTCTCTATTCGCGATCGCGATGCACAAACACCTGTGCAGAATATAAAAGTATTCCTGTCCGAGGGTTTGCCATTTTTAATATTTTTGGAGTTCTAGAGCTCGGTTTTGGGCGATTCCTTGCGGGTTTTCAAGCAAAATAATTGGGTAAGTGTTCTTCACCTATAATTGATTATATTCCATGAATTTTTCTTCACTTTTATCATTTAATTTTTGATTTGAGTTGAGTAAAATGTTGGTTTTTAAAGAAATTCCTAAAATGAAAAATCATGATTTGAAGGGCCAAATGGTATCGGAATTTAATAAATTTTGTATGGTTGAACTCATATTGGAATGGGTATTCGGTTTTTGTAAAATTTGTCGGGTTCCGAGGTGCGGGCCTGGGGGGCCGACTTTTGGACCGATTTTTTAGATTTTGTTAAAGATTGAGACATTATGATCCGGAATAGTTTCTTATGTATTTTATTTGTTCTTTGAAGGGTAGATTTGAGCCGTCCGGAGGTCTTTTCACCCGAGAAGTGCATTTTAGAGTATCAGTTTGTCGTCTTTGAAGTAAGTATCTTACCTAACCTTGTGTGAGGGACTTCCCCTTAGGAATTGAGTCTTCTATGCTAATTGTAGTCCATGCATGCGAGGTGACGAGTGTGTGCTCAGACTTATTTGTGGGAAATTTGCCTCTAGGGTTCTTAGGTCTTTATGTGGAAAGTATCCCATTATGATTGAGTTTCCTAATTGCTTAACTTGCCTCTATATGCTACATATGACTTTATTAGCTTTCCTCTAATTCTTACATGTTACATTGACCCTTAATTGCCTTAACTGAAGTGATTGTCTTCCTTATTGTTTTGATACTTTTTGATTGTGAGTTCCTCTATGACTTCGTGCAAATAGGTTACATGTCCAATTATTGTGGTTATCGGTGTCATTATCACATGCTAATTATTTCTTGTTGTTTAGTTGAGGTTTCATTATGAAGTTAATTGTTGGTACAAGTTTGGTTATAGTTGATTCCCTTGTCGGGACATATTTAATTCTTACTGTTGGTTCCCTTGTCGGGACGTGTTTATTCTTGTTGTTGACTCCTTTGTCGGGATATTGTTGTTTCCTTATTATTCCCTTGCCGCAATTCTTTTGTGATTGGTGTTGATTTGTATATTGGGATCGGGTTGCTCGCCGCAACAATATTATATAGGATCGGGTTGTACGCCGCAATAATATTATTTTATTTGGATCAGGTTGCACGCTGCAACAATATTATATGGGATCAGGTTGCACGCCGCAACAATATTATATTATTTGGATCGGGTTGCACATCGTAACAATATTATATGATTTGGATCGGGTTGCACGCTGCAACATTTCTATATGATTTGGGTCGGGTTGCACGCCGCAACAGTACTATATGATTTAGATCGGGTTGGATGCCGCAACAAGAAAGAATAAAAAGTGAATATTGATGCTTATGGTGAGATCGAAAGTAAAAGCACGAAGGGTGATGCCGTGCACTTTCTGCTGTTGTGTTTATTTGTTGTTATTAATTCAAATGTTTAAGTTGTTTAACTTCTTTTATTGTTGTGATCCTTGTGTTAAAACCCACAATGTTTTCAAGGACCCACAACGTTTTCAATACCTCACCGCATTTATATATATTTATTTATACGTTCCAACACTTCAAACTTCAATAATTGTTACATCCTTAATTCAATTAGTTTCTCAATTATATCCCCTTAAACCGTCTGAGGTTGTATTTTTCTTAAAAAGAAATTTCTACTAAGTTTTAAGTTATTAACTCTCATGTTAAAGGCAATAATCCATTCGATATTTTATTTTAAATTTAAAAAGGGGTACTTTCTTTGCTCAAAGGATTTTCAAAGAAATAACTTCGTCTTTTTTCGTGGGTTTTCCTAATTAGCTTAGAAATTATAATTTTACTTATATTAGGTAAATGGGACTTCGTGGACATATTGAGTGCATTGTACGAACGTTATGTATTGTGTAGAATGTGAATTTTGTTGTTAAAAGTGAAATGGGAAAAAATATGGGGCACAAGATGCCATGTGTGCTGAAGGTTCGGAAGTTGAGATTATGACATGAGAAATCGAGGGTTGAGATGGTCGGGATTGTGTACTAGACATGATGTGATTGATTTAGTTGGCATTGCCTTCTTTATTTGGATACATTCTTACTTGTCTCTGTTCTTGTTATGTCAGTGTTGATTTACTTGGTTATTTGATTTACTTGGTTATCGTTCGTTACTACCCGTGTTCTCCCTTTATTGTGCCTACTGTTTGTATTTTGATTTCTCTCCGTTGTTGATATTACCTCGTTATCTTTATCTCGATATTTTTTTATCATATCCTGTTCATTTCATTTGACCAATAGGTGTCTTGACTGTTCCTCGTCACTACCCCACTGAGGTTCATCTTGATACTTACTAGGCACCGCCGTGGTATGCTCATACTACACTTCTGTACATTTTTGTGTACAGATCCAGATATTTGATCGGTAGTAGCTGTGGGTCGTTGCAGTGGATACTCAAGGTAAACCTGCTATAGTATTCGCAGGCCTTAGAGTCACCTTCATTTGTACTTATTTTCATTTGTTCCTTTTGTTTCGGAGTAGTGATGTACTTATTTTGTATAACTACTCTTAGAAAGGCTTGAGATTTGTACCACCAATCTTGGGAGTTGTAAATTCTTTAGAGTAATTTAATTTAAAGTTAGTAAAGATCAATATTATTTTAGTTTATGTTAGGCTTACATAGTTTAGAGACTAGGTGTCATCACGACTCCTTCGGAGGGATTTTTGGGTCGTGACAGTTAGTGTATTCATCCCTTTATTACGAAAGTGTTAACAAATTACATTTATATTATTTAGATAGTAAATATAAAAGTGATTTTAAATTTTGACCAATGTTGACCTAATAACAACTTTGGTCAGTTTTTTTCCAGAAATTAAAGTATAGCGACCAAAGTTGGTCGGTAAATGTTTCCCCCAGTATTAACCGACCAACTTTGGTCGGTAATTTTAAATAAAATTTCTTTATATTTTATAAAATATTTTAAATAATAATATAACTATAAAAAAAATTTAACTAGGTCTCACATTACCGACCAAAGTTGGTCGGTAATGCGAAATTATCTTTGACTAAACAAGTTTGACCAGCTCGGTCAACTTGTTGACCACTTTACCGACCAACTTTGGTCGGTAATTTATTTAAAATAAATATAAAATATTTTTTTCTCCTTTACCGACCAACTTTGGTCGCTTTTTTGGACCGTCCAATTTTGGTCGCTAATTTCTGGATTTTTACTATTGTATATATGTGAAAATTACTAAAATTTTAAAAAGAATATAATTTTGAACCTATAATTTCAAAAGTGTAGTGGGTTCATGGTAAGAGACTAAAGTCAAACCCGTCAAATATAAATCTAGATCCACCCTCTTCACAACAATGCACTCATCCTCTTGAAATCCTGGATTCACCTCTGTTTCAGAAGCATCTTCTCTATCTTCACGAGGTGAGGCAAAGTTTACGTACACACTACTTTTCTCAGACCCACTTTTAAAATTACACCGGGTATGTCACCATGAGCAGTCATGTGGCACTTTCACTTCCTGCATTTCAATTCTGTGTATTTTAATCATGACACTACGAAAATACTACCATTTCAATTCTGTGTATTTTAATCATGACACTACGAAACATACTACTTAGATATGTAATGACGCATTAGTACAAACCCCACAAAAATAAAGCAAGTGAATCTAAACATAATCCATCTCTTCTTAGTGTATGTGCAATCATAGGTTAGGAACCTGCTACGATGTCACATTTGAGCCAATTGCAAATAAAAAATTCAGCAGCCATAAAATTTGACATAAATTCACGTGCTAATATTGGTGTTTGCACGCGAAAAAGCTCAGACAGCCAACAAAGTTACAAAACTATTAAGAATCTACAGCTTTAGGTTGACGAAACTTCTGAAGTCAGCAAAGTCTTCAATAAAATAAAGATATAAATCATATAATTCACCTCTTCTTACAAGTGCTTTGAATTGTTCCAATCTTACTTCTTGGAAGCCTAACTGAAAACGGGAGTCATAAACCTAAATTATTTAGGGTTTGATATTTGATAGTTATTTAATTTATGTCGAAATAGGAGTTATAGTTAAATTCATATAGAAATAGGGTTTTTATTAAAAATTTAAAACTACAAGTCAAACCTCTTTATAACAGTCTCGTTTGTTTCGAAATTTTTTGGTTGCTATAGTGAAGTGTTATTACAGAGGACATATATTATAATATAATATGATATTCGGTTCGAGAAAACTTGATTTTTATAGTGAATGACTATTATATAGGGATATTGTTATAAAAAGATATGACTATATTATAAATAAAGGGTGTTGCTATTAATGTGTAGAGAATTATAGAGAACATTCATAGATTTATAATAAAATAATTTTCTTTCATAGCACACTTTTATTTAATGATTAATCTGTATTTACCATATTTTTATTTAGTTTGTTCTGTCGCCTTCCTCGCACGTATACAATCGCAAACATCCCCTATATAAACTCTTATTAAGCCGTTCGTCTTACTCTTATTTAGTTGAAAGCTCTCTCTTTGATTTCTTCCTATTTCAAAGAGAGCTTTCTTTTCCTCCTCGTACAACAAGCCCTATTTCAACAGTGCTTTTTTTTTTTCTCTGCCTCCTATTGTCTAAGAAGAGAATGACTAATATTCACTTCAATTTTTATTAGGTTCAATAAAAACCAAACCATGTTTTCCCTTTCATCTATACAATCCAACAATATTATTCAAACTCATTCATCTTCATCCCTACTCTTCAACCACCACCACCACCACGGTCTTTTTCGTCCTTCGATCGTTTCTCGACACCACCTATTCTCCTCTTTTCGTGCCCAAAATGATGATATCACCATTACCACCACCAACAACGCTTCAATCCCAAGTCGGGATGACAATCTAACCATACTTCAAGAAATTTCAAGATCATCGAGTTTCTTGAAAATCGAAAAAAATACATCATCACGTTCCCTTTCCAACTCCAAGAAGCTCAAAATAGCTATTATAGGGTTTGGTAACTTTGGACAATTCATTGCCAAGGCTTTTATTCAACAAGGTCACATTGTACTAGCTCATTCTCGTACTGACTACTCCCTCATAGCAAAATCCCTAAACGTCAATTTCTTCAAAGATCCTCATGACATATGTGAACAACATCCTGACATCGTCGTACTCTGCACTTCCATTAATTCCCTCGAACGAGTCCTTCGTTCCCTTCCCATCCAAAAGCTTAAGCGTAACACACTTTTTGTAGACGTACTATCGGTCAAAGAATTTCCTAAAAACATTTTTCTTCAATTATTACCTCAAGAATTTGACATTTTATGTACTCATCCTATGTTTGGTCCAACAAGTGGAAAAGATAATTGGAAGGGACTACCATTTATGTTTGACAAAGTTCGAATTGGACAAGAGGAATCTAGGATTCAAAGGGTCAACAATTTCATTAATATTTTCGAAAAAGAAGGTTGTAGGATGGTAGAAATGAGTTGTTCTGAACATGACAAGTATGCTGCTGGCTCACAATTTATTACACATACTATAGGCAGAGTGTTGCAAAAACTTGGACCGGAGACAACACCTATAAATACAAAAGGGTATGAAAAATTGTTGAACTTGATGGAAAATACAACTGCTGATAGCTTTGATTTGTATTATGGTTTGTTTGTGTATAATAGTAATTCTATGGAGGTTTTGGAGAGGTTGGATATGGCTTTGGAGAGTGTGAAAATGGAATTATTTGGGAAAGTTCTTGAGAAGTTGGAGAAGAGAGTGGAAAATGAAAGGAGGCTGGCTTTACCTACTCCTATTACTAAGAAAATTGAAAATTTGCAAGTTGAGATGAAGAAAGAGGCTTTTTCTTGATCCTAGATAAAATAGTGATGTATAAGAGTATTGAAATTCAAGTTGGTTATTTTTTAATATCGTTTTCAATCTCGTGGTTGATTTGTTTAATAAAGAGTTGATATTTGGTAATTTTGCTTGGAGTATTTGAATGTATTTGTACATAATATAATGTATTCGTATTATTATATGTCACTAACTAGCAAAGAAGAGAAGAAAGTTCGTCGGAGATGGCGTTTTCCGGCCAAGTAAACTACTGTATACATTGTATTAAAATTAAAAAGGGAGATGAACAAAACTCACCCCTCAAATCTTCTACGGCATAGCCATGGCCAGATCTGTTCGCCTAAGAGGGTAAGTCAATAGTGGATGATGACGTGATGAGTCTAAGGGAGAAGAGAGAGGATTTTGTTTGATATTCAGAAAAGAAAGTATTTTGGTCGTTTCTTTGCTCAATCCTCTCTCTGTTCAATTGTTCAGAAAAGGGAGTATTTTGTTCGTTTCTCTGTTCAATCCATTTCAATGGAAACGAGCAAAAATACAACAACAGAGAATTGAGAATCTTATTGATAGAGGGAGAGAAGGAAGAAAGAGAAAAAAAACATAATTGACGTATTTCATGTCGTAATAGTAGGTATAAATAAATATCTGTTTTGCTATAAAATAGAAAAGGTAGCTATAAGTAATAATATTTTAAAATTGTTTTGGTTTATAATAAAATAGGGGTAATAGTTTGCTATAGGAGGTAAAATTTTCGGGATATTTTCATAATGTATTCATCTCCCAAATAATAGTTGGTGAATGTATATTTTTGTACATTAGTGTATATTTATTAATGCATAATACACATATAATATACATAGTTTATACATAATTAATATAGTTTTTTTATACATTTAACTAGTGACTTTACTTAAATTTTGATCGACCGACCAAATTGTTACAAGCCTTTTTTTTTCTTCAGAAAACTACCAGATATGCCTATTTATAAGTAGCTTATTACAAAAATTGGTCAATTCATTAAATATTACTAATATTAGCCAAGTATTATCAATATTGGCCAATTAGCTATTGTAGCCAAAAAAAAAAGTCGAATTTTTGCTTTCTTTTGAGCTGGTGTTATTAGAATAGATTTGGTACATCTTAAAAAGTTTGAATCTCAGTTTTGGAATGATTTTGCGAAGATTTGAGGTGGTTTGAATTGAAAATTTGAAGCATAAGATGAAATATGAAAAAATGATATGTATATCACACTGTGTATCACATATGTATCATATGTGTATCAAATGTATATTGCATGTATATCCGTGTATACCTGTGTGTGTGATAGATGCGTTATACATGTTTGATACATCTACCGCAAAAGAACTTTTTGAACTCGATTTAACTTCGAACTTTGATACCAAATCACCTCCAATCTTGCTCAAAATTTGTATATTGACTAATCTATATGTTTTCAATGAATTTCAACCATACTCATTGAAAAATGTCCTTTTTCGCTTAGATTTTTGGAATCTTGTATATATATTTTTTTATATTTCATCATCTTGTTTGCTACCTCATCCATAAAATTTTCTTTCCGTCTTGCATCTAATGTTGCTGATTGCGCTTCAGAATATGGAAGGAGATCTTTGCATGTAATTCTTGGAGAGAAACAACCTTATTTATTTGGGTTTTCAATTTTTGTACATATTTGGCTAGTTTTGGAAAGTCTATGATTTATGATTAGAGGTTGGTAAGTTGGAACTTATTTTGGACATTTATGTAAAATTCTCTTCTTTTTTTGTAAAAATTGCACGGAGTGCCCCATTTGGTCGCCCCCATTTAACTTATACCCATTTTTTAAAAAACTTTTAACTTGTACCCACTTTTTAAATAATTTCAACCCTCTTTCTCCTCCCTCTTCTCCTCCTTCTTTTCTTCTTCTTCTTCTTTCTTTCTTTCTTCGTTCGCATCGTCCAACTCTCTTCTGTCTTCTCCTTGTCGCCAAATTGATATAAAAGAAACAATTTGATCTAGAAGTTGATAGCATAACATAATGCGGCTGTACTACAAATCTTTTAATAGAACAATTTATGTAATTCTTGTTCTTTCCTTTCTTCAGTGAGTTGAATAACAAGGAGATGGTTTAGAGTAATGCACATGCTCACTCTTGAATGCAGAGTTTTAATAGAATTCAAAGGTTGATGAGGCACAAAGTTTGTTTCCTGTCTAACAAACATTTTAAAATTTCCTTCTCAATAATTTAACAACTAAAAGCATAAACGCCGGATAGATACAAAACAAAAACTTCATTCGATAAAAACTTCAGCTCTAGAGCTGAAGTTTGACAGTTCCAAAATAAAAATTTCAGCTCTAGAGCTGAAGTTCGCCAGTTACAAAACAAAAATTTCAGGCCCAGCTACTAGAATGCTAAAGTTTTGCGTGATTGCCTTTGCTACTTCAACCCCGTATGCTACAGTTATACAAAAGAGCGGGTACACTTGCAATTTTTTTTGCAAAGCGGACACAAGTTAAAACATGACACAAAAAGCGGGTATAGATGCAAATGTCCCTCTTCTTTTCTGGCCAGAAGGCATCTTTTGCAATTACTTCATTTATTTCCAAACCAAATCCAGTGGGCTTGGACTTCCGTCCAATTCTAATGGGCTAAAGCCTAAAGGTTGAGGAAATTCCTGAACCAGTTGATTGAACGATGCAGATGCTTCTAATTTTGAAGAAAGACTGTTTGTAAAGGGTCATTTTCTCCCCCTAACACCTCCAACTTCTGCACAAATTCTAAGGTTGAGAAAAGTTTGGGGACAACGTAGGGAAGTTAGTTACCTGGTAACGATGACAGTAGCTTCACACTCGATTATTTACACTAAACCCATTAAACGTATGATACGTGTTTGTACAAAAACTTGTACTAATCTTCTCATTTCATTTAATCACTTAAACATGTATAAGCGTATATGCTTCGATGCAAACATCATTTGCGAGTAAGTTGTGTCCGTTATTTAATTGCAACTCAAACTTGATACCTTTTAGCTTCATTTGATAGTCCAAATGCACTGGAAATACACATGAATGAATCAATACTGAATCTGGGATTCCTCTCTATTTTCTCTTTTCTCAATTAAAGTTTCTCTTCTTCTTTATTCTTGAACTGCAAAGTTTGGTTCATTTTATTCGAGCCATTGCCTCTTGGATTGAATTCATAGTTCTCGAGCTATTACTTTTGGCAACAATTTGTTACTTCAGCCATTTGTTTCCCTCATGTTGACTAGAGTCAATTTTGAACTAACTTGTCCCTTTGACCTCCTTTGTTACTTAAGGCTGCTCGGATTCTCTTAAAATATTGCCGGGTACGTGTCGGATTCTCAAAAAATAGTATATTTTTAAAGGATCCGCCACGAGTGCGGCATCATTTTGGAGAGTCCGCGCAACATAGTTTACAACCATTTGATTCCCTCATGTAGTTGGGCTTAGCAGGTGGATTGGGCTGGGCTGATATGTTAGTTATGGGATCCAAGGTTGTTTACTGAAGCTCACTCACTATGTTTGGTGTTTGTCTTGATTGTTTTATTATATTTGGTTTTTCTATTTCTTGAAGCAAGGGCAATATATTTACCATAATTTATTTTACCTTTTATAAAAAAATATAATTATTCCATATTTGGATAATCCTTCTTCTTTGAGGAAAAGGTTTTGAATTTTTATAACTTGAGGATCCTTCATTCACAATGTAAGATTAGAGAAAGAGTGCATAATTAGGTAGTTGTTGAACAACATCACTCCTAACGTATATGAGAAATCAATACGGAGGGTTTAAAGGTGAGATTAGGGATAATGAAACCTTGGGTGCGATCTAAGTGAGCTGCAATTACAGCTAGCTAGCGTAATTCGGGAGAATATGTCTAGTATATTGTTGTAATTACTCGGGAGAGAGTTACGACAGTTAGAGTGCTCATGATCGATATGGATGTGGATGATATGGGGTGGCCACCTTGTGGCATACATCATACTTCTGTAACAACTTTGCGAAGGCTCGATTACAAAAGTGAGTGCCTCCGTCGCTTATTATTGCCCTTGGGCTGCCAAATCGGATGAATATGTTCTTTCTCAAAAAACCAATTACCCTATTTGCATCATTTGTAGGGAGTGTTGTAGCTTCCACCCATTTAGACACATAGTCCACAGCGACGAGTATATATTTGTTGCCATATGAGCTGACGAACGGCCCCATAAAATCAATCCCCAATACATCAAACATCTCTACCTCCTGAATTGGGTTCATAGGCATCTCATGTTGGTGGGAAATATTCTCGGTTCGTTGGCATTCATCACACCCCTTTATCTATAGATGTGCATCTTTGAACAATGTTGGCCAGTAAAAGCCTGACTCCAAGACTTTCGCAGCTGTCCTTACTCCCCCGAAGTGCCCACCATATGGTGATGTATGACATGCCTGCAAAATAGAAGACTGGTCTATCTCGGGGATACATCTCCAGATCATGTTATCAACACAAATCCTGAACAGATAAGGCTCATCCCAATAATACATGAGACAATCACGAAAAAAAAATTCTTTTGAACAGAGGAAAGGTTATAAGGAACAATACCACTCGCGAGGTAGTTTGCAATATTTGCATACCATGGCACTTCCTCGAGACTCGTGGCTAGTAGTTGTTCATCTGGAAAAGTTTCCAGAATCTCTTCTACCTCAACCTTCTTTTCAACTCCTTCCAGCCTAGACAAATGATCAGCTACTTGGTTCTCCGTTCCCTTTCAGTCACGGATCTCCAAATCAAATTCTTGCAGCAGTAGCACCCATCGAATCAGGCGCGGTTTTGAGCACTCTGACTGCCGTAACTCTCTCCCGAGTAGTTACAACAATATACTAGACATATTCTCCCGAATTACGCTAGCTAGCTGTAATTCCCGAATTACGCTAGCTAGCTGTAATTCCCGAATTATGCTAGCTAGCTGTAATTCCCGAATTACGCTAACTAGCTGTAATTGCAGCTCACTTAGATCGCACACAATGTTTCGTTATCCCTAATCTCACCTTTACACCCTTCGTATTGATCCCTCATATACGTTAGGAGTGATGATGTTCAACAACTACCTAAATATGCACTCTCTCCCGAGTAATGCACACTAAATAAGAATAACTAATTGAGGACTCTTCAATCAACAACAATAAGCATATAGTTGAACAAATAGAGATAATACTACGTCAAATCTATATTAATATAACGAGAAAATCATCCTTCAATAGGTTCCATCAAAACCCTAGATTAGCTATTTAGCTACTTATGCTCATAATTACAATTCGCAAATAATTTGCATAATCAAATTACAAATTAAAGATGAAGGAATAAAGAATTCGATGATAATCTACTCCGTAAAATGGCTCCAAATGTTTTGTCCCTTCCGAAATAGTCTCCCTAGGTCTCTGATGTGTCAAAAGTCCTTAAAATAGCGTTTTTATATGTATTTATATCAAGTAGGGTCGGGCCAAGACGAAACACCCTTTCGTGCGCCAAATAGGACTTGGCTCTGTAAAATTTGTATAGGCGCACCGCACGCTGTGGTGTGGCAGTGGGGAAGTTCAGAGAGCTGTTTCTGACAGACTGTTGGAAAATTGCACAGATGTTGCGCACGCTGTGGCGCACTGTGCGGCGCGACAGTGCAATTTTCTCATAGTGAAATTATTTCATCCTCTTTTGACATCCAGACTTGGTACACGACCTCCGAACACGATCCCGGCTTAATGCATTGTGCTTTTACTCAGACTTCAAAGCTCCAGATTGATCGATTTAGCTCCAAATTAACTTTTGAACTCGGGATCACTTCCTGCAAGGCATAAAATACATACTAAGTGTAATTCACTATCATTTGAGTTTAAGCACACGTAAAAATGCAGTAATTAGAATGTAATACTACGGCTAAAACACGGGTTTCTAGCCTAACATCAGTTGACTTTTCCAATTATGTTAAAGATCGAACCTTTTTGGTACGAGGGTAGTTACTAAAGCTTGTTTTGACTCGTTTGAATAATAATTGACTAGATTTTGGTGGTTTGGAAGTTTGTTCTAAAGGAAAAGCCGTGTTGGATTGGTGGTCTTATTTCGGAAAGAGGTAAGTGTCGTGGTTAACCTTGATTTGAGAGAATTAAGACTTGATTGATCTATTTGCTACGTGATTTATGTGTGAGGACGACATATGTGCAAGTATATATGTGGTGTCATGGGTTCAAGCATGCGAGGTGTACTAATTTATTGCATATTTTTAATTATATCATGTCTTTATATATGTGGATCAGCTAGCACGCCGCAACACTATTGATATTGATATGTGAGTCGGATTGCATGCCGCAATGAAAAAGATGAATTGTGGTTATTCTTGGTTGTTATATTCCGCTACCATATTATGTTGTAAGACTATTATGTGATGATATTCTGAGGCCCTCCATCATCTTCTTTCTTGTTTTGTTTATTATGTAGCTATCCGTTTCTCTATCTTGTTATTGCTTCTCTGCTTATTACTTATATAGGTTTGTCATGAGTATCTTATTATAGCTTCGTTACTACTTCGTTGATCGGACGACGGCAGTTAAATCCTTACGTTTTTTAAGGATAAAAGTAGATGCTGAAAGAGAATCGCCTTCCACTTTTGATTGAGGGATTTTTTGAAGGTAAACAAAACAAAAATTAGCATAGAGAAGTTCGAAATGTCAGTAATCAGTATTATGCTGTGACGTATTGTCTCAATGATTAGAGTAGAAATGACGTGGGGTAGCCACTGTTTAAGCTGTTATTTACTTTTTATTCAATATTTTTAATGCTTAGCAATAATAGTCACTAGTCTATTAAAATTAATATAAAAAAACTATGTTACCCTTTCTTCTATCTCTTTTCTCTCTAATCCTACGTATACAAATATTAGAGGATAGACTGCTTGTTGTTCTTCTTCTTTTGGTACCTTTGATGAGGAATGGAAAACTTGTTTACTATCAAAGTTGTTTGTAGGGTTTGCACTAGTTGCTAGTATCTTCTTCTTCAATTTAGTATTCCAGTGATTTTTCACATCATTGTCTGTTCCTCCTGGTAGCTTAGATGCTATAACAGACCATCTGCAAATTCAAAAAATAAAAAATAAAAATACTGGGGGTCATTTGCCTGTTAAGCGGCTTCAAGAATTAATTGATTTATTCATGAACACTTCGGACTACACGACTAGATCCTCCCTCTGCCCCTCATAATTAAAATACGCCATGAACTAATAATTCATATTATACCCTACTAAATTTACATGAAACATTTTAGTTTAAAATATTCAAAAATATTTGATACCATATTATGAATAATATTCTTTATATAATCTTTTAATTAGAAAAACTTAAATAATTTAACCATTTAAGTTTTCGAATTTATGAGATACTTTTTCAAATGTACTTTTTTATATAATTTTTGTCAGTATTTCTTTTATATCATTTATTTATTGCTATAATATACAAATCAAATTAATTGAATTCTTTTTAGTAAAATATTTATCATGATTAAGTACCAATTGTTATATGGCTGTAAACAAAGATGCTTAAGAAAAAAGAAAAAGAAGAAAAAGCAAAACATGTCGTACTAGAACTCTAAACTACAGCGTGACTGAAGTAAAGTTGTTAGACAGGTTGAATTAAAACCGGAGAATCTGCCCAACTTTTTTCACAATTATTTGTTCTTTATTCTCCGCGTTTATAATTGCTCACATATTTTTTTAAATTTCCTTTTGTCCTCTGGGAATTTTTTCCAACTGCACCATGAACTTTTTCATAATTTCAGCTGACTAGATTCACAAGTAAACGATGTTCTCTACTTGTCTTATTTACGTATATTCCTTGTCCACAAAAATAATAAAGAAAAAGGCTATGCAGATTTTGTGGCTTAACAGGAATTGTTTCCTGGCAAAGGTGCTTTTTGCCCAATTGCCACCCAAATTGAAATTGCCAGATTTTACAACTTTTTTTTTTCTCCTTCTCATCCAACTCGTATTGAAATTTCGAATAATCTAATACCATCGCAAAATGCTCAGTAAAGGGGAAGCGTTCACTGTCAAAAAAAATCGGCTCGAGCTCAAAATTTTTTATTAATAATGAAGGGAGTCTATCTATCCCACCACATCCTTAACGGTGCCGATTTTTACAACTGGATAAAGAGAAGAAAGAGAATTCATATATCCACTTCACTTTTCTTCTTACTTTACTTTTCAGTGAATTCAATTCACAAGGGGGAAAACAAAGAGGTAATACGATTAATGAAGTATCACAAGTCACAATGAAATACAAAAAGTTCCACTCAATCATATGGGAGATTGAGATGACCGATTTTTCTACTTAACTTTTCTTTTGTTTGGCAGCCAATTTCAAATTTGGGGTTTATCTTTAGCGGCAGTTTATATTTTCCTCTTATTAATTTCCTTAATTTTTTCGACAACATGGAGGTTAATTTTAGACAAAATATTGTTTTCTTATGTTACAATCATCACGTGAGAGGAAAAGACACCTTCGTACTCCCTCTATCTGCAAAATTTTGTCACTTTTAATATGTACTAAGTTATTTTATAACAAATATTTACGTGCGAAAGGAAACATTTAATGAAGAATGCTGAAATTTCTGAGAATATTGAACGCTGGAAAACTCTTTAAACTGGTGAGTTTACATATGACAATTGATGGGAGCACTTAGGAAAAATATTAAGGGATCGTTTGGTAGGAGGAATGAGGGATTATTAATCTCGAGATTAAATTTGAGATGAGTTTATCTCACGTTTGGTTGGGATAAAATCGCGATATAACTAATCCTATGATTAGTTATATATTTATTGTAGTGTTAATTTTTATCCCTATGGGATGGGATAACAATCCTAGAATAATTAATTTCAAAATTATTAATCTTGGGATAACTTGTTTCCCAACCAAGCGAGCCCAGATTTCATTAACAATGATGCCTATAGACATTGCATGATTTGATTCTCTACTGCGGCCATGTTAGGCGAAATAATGAAGTTCAAATCAAATAAATAATATTAGTTGTCTGCATGTTTCGCATCATAGAAGAGAGTTACGTTTTTACTTTATATTTTAATGAAGATTATTAATTCCAAATCATAAGTTATGGGAGAAAGTAATTCTAGCTTTGTGTTGCTCTACGAACAAGTCCTTTGTTTGATTTATAATATACTTTTCAAGTTTTCATCATCCTGATCTCTCTTTTCGAGGTTGCATGTCCAAAAAAAAACTAAACCCTTCTAGTTCAAATCAGAAATCCTCAAACCAATTAAGTTTGTTATTCTTATGATATATAAGAAGTTATGTCTCATTCACGTGATGAGAAAGTTAAAGAATAAAAATTAACAAAATTCTTTTAATTTTTATTTAAAATATATGTGTGTGTTCGAGAACTTCCTCAATTAAGAGTAGTAGGAGTACACTTGATTCCACATTTTTCAAATTATTTCTCCGTATCAAATTAAACTTGAATCAGTACCTTGGATAATGGAAGTTCACCTTTGTGAAAATTGAGAGCTTAGTGAAGAGAACTTGAGCGGAAGCTCAATTGTCATGGCTGAGAGCCAAGAAGCTCAGAAGAGAAGAAGAAGCTTCGAGATTCAGATTAGGGAAAATATTTTCATTATTTAGAAATCACAAGATCAATTCGTTTATATACAGAACACTATACTTGTACGGTTGGCATCCTCCACTAACTGCCTAAAAACTACCACTAACTAATATCCTGACATCAACTAACAGCCTAACTATCCAATTACAATAATAGCCATAACCACAATTACAAATAATTACAATGCAACCCGACAACTCTAATCTTAACATCCCCCCCCTCCCCCCCGCCCCAAGTTGGAAGGGAGGTACTCACTGTCAACTTGTGAAGTAGTGAAGAGTGTTTGACGTCTGTCAAGGATTTAGTGAGTATGTCAGCTAGTTGGTCCTCTGTGTGGACATAATGCAGAGAAATCAGACCTTCAATGAGCTTGTCCCTCACAAAATGGCAATCTACCTCTATATGTTTTATCCCTTCATGAAACATTGGATTCCTTGCAATATGCAAGGCTGCTTGGTTATCACAATAGATTGGAATGGGAAGAGTTAGAGGCATGGTCAGCTCTTCCAGAAGTTTAGATAACCAAACAAGCTCTGCAACTACTGTGACGACCCAACCAGTTGTCTCATGAGTTACCGCTCTGTTTTCCCCATTTCTGCTTCTTATTGCTTTGTTTATCGGTTCTATGTGTGATCGGATTGGTTGGCTCGGGTTCGGAAAGGTTTTGAGAAGGTTTGAGACACTTAGTCTCTTTTGAGGAAGCTTAAGTTGGAAAAGTCAACCGGATGTTGACTTATGTGTTAGAAGACTCGGATGTCAGTTCTGATAGTTCGAATAGCTTCGGGAGGTGATTTGGGAATTAGGAAATGTGTTTTGGAGGTCCGGAGTAGATTTAGGCTTGAATTGACGAAATTAGAATTTTGGCGTTTTCCCGTTGATAGGTGACATTTTGATATAGGGGTCGGAATGGAATTCCGAGAGTTGAAACAGTTCTGTTGGTCATTTGGGATGTGTGTACAAAATTTCAGGTCATTCGGACGTGGTTTGGTAGACTTTTTTATCAAAAGCGTAATTTAGAAGATTTTGGAATTCTTAGACTTGAATCTGATGCGAATTTGGCATTTTGTTGTTGTTTTAAGCGTTCTGAAGATTGGAACAAGTTTGAATGATGTTATGGGTTATGTTTGCATGTTTGGTTGAGGTCCCGGAGGCCTCGGGTGAGTTTCGGGTGGTCAATCGAACCATTTCATGTTTTGGAAAGTTGCAAAAATCTGCTATTGGGCGTTGCAGACAATTGGCCTTCGCGTTCGTGAGTGGAGCCTCACGTTCGCGAAGGGTTAACAGGTGAGGCTAAAGGTTTGGCCTTCGCATTCGCGAGGGAGGTCTCGCATTTGCAAAGGGCTGGGCCATTGAGCTACGCATTCGCGAAGGATTGGAGTCTGGAGGCATCGCGTTCGCGAAAGGTCAGACGCGTTTGCGAAGGAGGAAATTTTGGTCAATGTCAGTTTCTGCTTCGTAAACGCGAGGCTTTGACCGCGTTCGTGAAGAAGGTTTTTAATGCCTGGGCAGAATGTTTAAATAGCCATTGTCCGCGATTTTGGGGCTAACTTCCACCATTTTTGAGTTGGAGCTTTTTGAAGAGGATTGAAGAGTGATTCAAGGGGAAACACTTGGAGGTAAGATTTATGGACTTAATACTTGATTCTAATGTGTGTTCTACCGAATTAATCATGGAATTTAAGCCTAATATTGAAGAACTAGGGTTTGTAATTGGAGACCTAGAATTTGGGATTTGAGGGGTCGTTTGTGGTTGGATTTTGATGCTTTTGACATGAATGAATTTGGGGAGTGATAGGAGTCTATTGATGTAATATTTATCGGAATCCGAGACGTGGGCTCGGGGGTCAGGTTTGGCCAATTTCGGGATTTGTGTTGTAATTTGATTTCTTTTAAGTGGGCTTTGTTCCCTTAGAATATTTTGATAGTTTTGCACTGATTTTGGTTAGATTTGGAGCATCCGGAGGTTGATTGGAGAAGCAAAGGCATCGCGGGCTAGAGATTGGACCGGATAGAGGTGAGTAATGATTGTAAATATTGTGCTGAGGGTATGAAACCCCGGATTACACATCGTTGTGCTATATCGAGGTGACGCACATGCTAGATGACGAGTGTGGGGTCATGCACCGTTAGGGATTGTGACTTAGTCCATCCCGAATGACTATTTTACCGCGTATTTGACTGAAAATTATTTGTTATCATCATGTTTTGGGCGGAAAGCCATATTTTGGGCCTCATACCAACTATTTGAAACCTTATGGGATTTTTACTGATATTTCCTCACTGTTTTGACTTTATACTTGTACTTAGTCAAGCTATATTCTACTGTTTTCATAACTCAGCCATGTTTACTTTGTTTTAACACATTAAATGATATTCTAAATGATAATTTGAGCTGAGCATCATGTTTTATTGTTGCCCTAGTGGCTTATGAGATTCTGACTGAGTAAGGCCGAGAGCCTGTGTTGTGAGGATACACTGATTTATGACTATGAGGCCGAGGGCCTGAGATTGTACGCCACGAGGTCTCTTGTTGATATGAGGCCGAGAGCCTACTGATTATGCCACGAGATGGCTTGATATTGCGTTTGGGCCGTAAGGGGACCCTCCCGGAGTCTGTACACCCCTAGTGAGCGTGGGTACCCATTGTGATATGAGATATAGCCCGAGGGACTGGTGTTGTTCCATGATATTGCCCGAGGGGCGGATTCTATTGACATTGTGCCCGAGGGGAGGATTTTTTGTGTTTATCTGTTCTAGATGCTTCTCATTTAATTGTTTAACTGTTAAAAATGTGTTTTAAAGAAGTTTCTTCTGAACTAAGTGTTTTTACTGTTTCATTGCTTTTACTGGCTTTATACTGCTTTTTTATAGTATGTTGATGTGCTTTTACGTGATTTCTTATCGCTCAGTCTTCATTTATTATTATTACTCACTAAGTTGGAGTACTCACTTTACTCCATGCACCCCGTGTGCAGATTCAGGTGCTTCAGGTCCTGCTTGCGAGGGTTGAGAGCTTCCAGCAGATTCTAGAGATTCACTAGGTAGTTGTTCGGCGTTCGCGGCCCAGTGCTTCTCCCCTATCTTATTTCCTCTGTTTTAGTTATGTAATAGAGTATGTAGACTTATCTTGTCTTTATTCGGATAGTATATGCTCATGACTGGTGACACCCCGATGCCGGGCTATGTCTATTCCGCAACTGTAGTATTCACCTTATTTTGGGATTATTATTATGTTAAAGAATTAATTTATATTATTTTAACTGCTTAAAATGACTTGGGGTGTGTCGGATGGCCTTGTCTTCACGAGAGGCGCCATCACGACCGGGTCCGGGTTTAGGGTCGTGACAGCTACCTTTCTCGCTGACCTGTACTCGGCCTCTGCAGAGCTTAAAGATACAGTTGATTGCTTCTTTGATTTCCAACTGATTGGACTGTCCCCAAGCAACACAATAAAGCCACTGACAGACTTTCTGGTCTCAGGGCAAGTAGCCCAATCTGAGTCGCAAAATGCTCTCAATCTATAATATGCATTGTTTGACAAGAAGATCCCCATACCAGAATCACCTTTCAAGTATCTGAGTACATGTATAGTAGCTTTGAGATGAGAATCTCGAGGAATCTGCATATATTGGCTGAGATGTTGAACACTATAAGCAATATCAAGTCGTGTGTTGGTGAGAAAATTCAGCTTCCCCTCTAGTTTCCTGTATTGAGTGGGATCTGTGAGCAAGTTCCCTTCATTTTCCTTTAACTTTGTCGAAGGATCAAGTGGAGAGGACATTGGAGGACAATGTGCACACTCAAACTCTTGTATCAGATCCCTTGTAAATTTTCTTTGTGTGATTATTACTCCATCATGTTTGTATAGTATTTCCAAATCTAGGAAGTAATGTAATCTCCCTAGGTCCTTTATCTTAAAAGTCTCATGCAGAAAGATTTTCAATGCCTTAATTTCTTCTAAATTTGTCCCTGTCAAGAGGACATCATCCACATAAACTGCTATAAAGACCACTGAATTGCCTACTCTTTTATAAAACAAAGAATAATCCAGCATGGAGTGCATATATCCCCTGGAACATAGGGCCTCAGTCAACTTGTCGTACCACTGCCTGCTTGCCTATTTCAACCCATATAATGACTTATTTAGCTTGCATACCAAATTCTGTTTGTCTACTGATAGCCCTGGTGGCACTTGCATACATACTTCTTCATTCAGATCTCCATGTAGGAAGTCATTATTTACATCAAGCTGAAAAACCTCCAAGTTCTTCTTTGTTGCTATGCTAACCAATGCTCTGACAGTAGTCATCTTCACAACTGGTGAGAAGGTCTCAGTATAATCTATTCCTACCTGCTGAGTATAGCCCTTAACAACCAGCCTAGCCTTAAACCTTTCAACACTCCCATCTGTCTTATGTTTAATTTTGTATACCCATTTACAATCTATTGCCTTTTTTCCTGCAGGTAGTGGAACAAGATCCTAGGTATGGTTGGAGTAAAGTGCATCAAATTCCTGGTTCATGGCCTGTTGCCAAGCAGGTATGGTTGTTGCCTTTTCATATGACTCAGGTTCACAGTCAGTAGAAAGGGTCTCAAGTAAATGTTGACTATCATTACTCAGTGCATTGAGAGATACAGGTTGTAAATGAGGGACATGTGTGTGAAAAGAAAAGGAAGGTGAACTATGACTATCATCTGCTACTTGCTTCCTACTATTAGTGTTAAGAGTGGGTGCATTGCATATGTAATCCTTCAAATAACTAGGGAGTTTGAGGGTTCTTTAAGGCCTGTTATGAGTTAGGGACATAGTTTGCTCAGATTGTGCAGAGATTGGTGAATCATTCAGAAAGGATTGTTCTTGGTTCTGGGAGTGAAAACAAGGTTCAGGTGATGTGTTGGAGGTTCTAGACGGTGATATAGATTCATGAATGTTATCATTAGTGTCATTTCCAAATGAGAGTCCAGGTGACATTAATTGTTGATGTGAATTACCACTATTACTATTAGTAGTAGAATTAACAGTGTCAACATGACTCATGCTAGGTCTTATATGAGGAAAAGGGATAGATAGATGCTCACATTTAGATGCCAAATCAGTGTGCTTTACTGCCAATGCAAAGGGAAAAATTGAGTCATAAAATGTCACATATCTTGAAACATGTATTTTCCTTGTGGTTAGGCTGAGAACTTTGTATCATTTTGATCCAAAAGGGTATTCTACAAAGACATAGGGTGTTGATCTTGGCTCAAATTTATCTTTGTGTGGTTTCAGGTTTGTAAGGAAACATAGACAACCAAAACTCCTGAGATGTGAGTAATTTTGTTTCTTTTTATATAAAATTTCAAAAGGGAACTTTCATTTGAGGGATGTAGATGGTAATCTATTGATCAGGTAGGTAGAAGTTAGAATGCACTCTCCCCAATACCTTAGGGGCAATTTGTACTGATATAACAGTGCTCTTGTAGTTTCAAGTAGGTATTTGTGTTTTCTCTCCACTATGCCATTTTGTTGTGGAGTGTATGGGCAAGTTTTCTGGTGTGTGATTCCCTTGGTTTGGAAAAACATAGTTTGTTTCAGTGTTTACAAATTCTGAACCATTATCAGTTCTGATGGTCTTTATTGAGGTGTTGAACTGGTTTTGGACCACTGCATAGAAGGCCTTTATAACATGCAGGGCATTGCTTTTGCTGCTTAGTAGGTATGTCCAGGTGCACCTGCTATAGTCATCAATTAAGGTAATGAAGTACTTTTGATTGTCAGGAGTTGGTGCATGATAAGGACCCCACATATCCACATGTAAGATTTCAAATATCTTGGTTGTAGAGGTGGTTTTCTCTAGGAAGGGAAATCTAGTTTGTCTAGCCATAGGGCATATAGAACACAGAAAAGGTTATTTATTTGCAAAGGCTATTGGTATGGAATTGATACCCTTCATTTTAATAAAAGGCACATGGCCCAGCCTATTATGCCACAAGAGATCTACAGAGTTTTCATTAGAGATATATGCATTGCACACTGAATCTGAACTTTTATTGGATTTGAGGAAGACTTGTACACTTTTATTATAACAATCATGAGAAGAAATGGATGCACTAGGTGCTGAATTACAAGGGTGTTGACAGTGTACATTATTGATACTGTGACTACCTGAGGTGGTTGCACTAGGTGCAGAGCTGTGTGTGAGTGATGTGGTAGAAACTCTATTTGTAGTAGAAGAATTGTTATTTCCTGAATTTGAATAGTGAAGATAGAGGCTGCCTTTAGCCTTACCAATCTCTAGAGGCCTCCTCAGTGAAAGGCCTTGTAGAAGAATAAATGAGAATTTAGTGAATATGATGATGCAATCAAGTTGGATTGTCAATGAGTGAACAGAAATTAGGTTGAATTTGAAACTAGGCACATATAGAACTCTTTTTAGAGTGAAATAAGGACTGAGAATGACATCTCCAATTATTGTCACTTTTACTTTATAACCATTTGGCAAAGAGACTAAGAAGAGGTAAACTAAAGTTTTAATATTGCTTAATGAGGTTTTGTTATAGGTCATATGGTTAGTAGCTCCTAAGTCAAGAATCCAGGAATCAACATTTTCTTTGAAGCTTTCATAAGACTGTTTACTTGATTCAACATAGGAGTGACAAGCAGTCATACCTGCAAAATTAACAGCTCCACCAATCATGTTTATGTTTCCTGAGTTGTCTCCATTATTCCCATTCTTAAAAGTCTCCAATATGTTCAGCAGTTGTCCATATTTCTCTTTGCTCAATTGTTGAATAGTTCTACCTTGCTCTTGATGATTTTCTCCTTCATCTGGCATGTTTGTTCCATCACTTGTTGTTGCAAACACATTAGCTGCTAGTTTCCTTCCCCTGTTGCAATTGTTGTACTTTAAATTCTGAGGATATCCATGTAGTTTATAGCATTTTTCCTTAGTGTGCCCTGACCTTTTGCAGAAATCACATAATGGCCTAGGTCTATTCCCCATATAACCTCTTCCATAGCTGTTGTTCCCAGTAGCATTTGTGTTGATTATAGTTTGTCCTAAAGGTATTGTTTCCTAGACCATTAACATTCAATGATGTGGACTCAATCACTAGTTGTTGATTTTGTGGTTTAACTTCCCTTTGCTTCTCTTCTTGTATGAGAATGGAAAAAGCTTGAGCTATGCTTGGAAGAGGGTTCATCATCAGTATGCTCCCTCTCATGATAGTATACACCTCATTGAGGCCCATCAAAAATTGTATCAGCCTTCTATCTTACTCAGCCTTGTGCATGTTAGTTTTAGCTCTACATGTGCACTGGCAGCTATACTGTGCGTGTGCATTTAGTGTGTTCAACTCCTCCCATAATTTCTTCATCTTTGTATAATACCCCGTTACATCAAGAGTTCCCTGACTCAAATCATTTATTTCCTTCTGAAGCTGATAGAGTTTTACTCCGTTGGTTTGATCACACCTATCTTCAAACTCCTGCCACAGCTCCTTTGCGTTATTTACATATTGCAAACTATCAGCTAGAACCTTTGAAAGGGAATTCAGGATCTATGAAGTTACCATATCATCACATCGCTCCCACTGATCAAAGGTTGCATGTCCAATTGTTGGCTTCTGACATTTTCCTGTTATGAAACCAACCTTATTCTTTACTGAGAGGGCTCTAAGTACACCTCTCCTCCAGATCTGTATCTTGTGCCATCAAAAGCCACAGGTACCAATACTGAACCTGCACTCTCCGGTGGATGCATGTAAAGGGGACTCGAGGTATCTAAGCTGTCCTTTTCCACTGTATTTTCTATATCTCCAGCCATTACTTAGATCGCATATTTCAATTGGTTTAACCGTGAATCGAAAGCTACAAAATGGAAATTCAGCAGGTACAACACAGATAATCACACTTCGTGAAAGCCACGAGCTAAGAGAACTAAAATTTGTTGCTATCAAGAGATCAGAGTGAATATTACAGTTTCAAACAAAATTTCAAACAATTAACGATTTCGAAGAAACCTAGACTCTTCGATTCAGAATTGAAGAGAGGATGAAATAAGAAACTGTGAATTACCTCAGAATATGACTCCTACGATCTGATACCATGTGAAAATTGAGAGCTTAGTGAAGAGAACTTGAGCTGAAGCTCAAAAGAGAAGAAGAAGCTTCGAGAGACTTTTAGATTGGGAAAAATATTTTCATTATTTGGAAATCACAAGATCAATTCGTTTATATACTGAACATTGTACTTGTACAGTTGTCATCCTCCACTAACCGCCTAAAAACTACCACTAACTAATATCCTGACATCAACTAACAGCCTAACTATCCAATTACAATAATAGCCAAGCCACAATTACAAATGTGGCCACTAGTTAAATAATTACAATGCAACTCTACAACTCTAATCTTAACAACCTTGGAGAGATTAAATAGTTATTATTGTTAGTAGAATTCTATTTCATTGCTACTTAACTTATACCCTTCCTCAAAAGTGAGAGGCTAAGTAGTTGACCGTGAGCACAAAATGACATAGAAGCTAGAGTTTCTGGTTATTTTTAGTAGGTGTCTCTAGAGTTCAATCAGCACGTGGTGTATATGGTTAATTTGGTTGAATAAGTTTTTTCACATTTGACCCCAAAAAACATACAAATTGAACCAGAAACATCGTCGAAGATCTATATTAAGTTTGCTCCAAGTAACAAACTCAAAGGAAAAATGGTTTGATCATCAAAGGAACTTCTCCTTTGTAACTCTTGAATTATTTGTACATACTATACATATACTGATATACATGCATATTGCGTATTATAGTTTTGAAAGTAGACGCTATGCAGAATATATGGGTCCGCAAGTAGTATCAATTTGTTTTGCTAAATATCAATGCAGTTTAATCTTGATTGATATTCAAGATTTCACCAAACAATTAATGATCACATACTAGTGAAATGAAATGATATCTTCAAAGATATGTTAGACAAATTTGTCCTAATAAATTCGTAAAAAAAGAGTAAGCTATGACTACTAATACATCATAATGAAAATCTTGTAAACTATGGGTACTGAAAATTAATATCAAGAAGGTCTAATACAGATCCTCTTGCCTAGCTAGATTCAGCAAACCAATAAAAATCCTAACAAACGCTTATTCAGATACTATATCATAAATGCAAGAATAAAATCATTTTTCTTCATAACTACTCTGCTTAGTTTTGTTTATGAAGGTCCATAACACTAGAATTATTTCAAGGTCCTACACGCAAAAAAAATAAAAAGAGGAAAAATACGCGGGGAAATGGACATGTGTCCTTCAAATAATTGTCAAGGACTAAGTCCTATTCCTACCCATATAATAAAGTGAACCTTAATATTAAAAAAAATAGAGCTTTTCGGCGGAATAGAACTTACAAGTTACAGCCATGGTCCAAGCACCACAAGCAATAATAAAAATAGCCCAATAAAACTTTTAAAGTGCATAAATAGTTAAACGTCTCTAATCCTCTTGAATGTAAAATATTTTCAAAATTTTCGTACTTGTAAAGATTAATTAACAACTGAATTGGTTGAGCAGGAGATCCATCAAATGAGAGGTCATAGATTCGAAACCTTCTGCACTTTTTCTCGGTTGAGCTCATTACACGGGCTTGCCTAGTACAATTTATATTTTTATTATAATTTGCAAATTATTATACAGGGGCAAGATTTATCCAGAGCACACCCGAAAAATAGCAGCTGCGAGCTAGGGATTCCATAGTTTTGGAAAAAAGAATATTTAGCCGAATATATTTTGGTCTACTAACGTTCTTTATAGCAATCCAATTTTGATGACCAAAGAAAGATCGTTGCGCATACAGTCGTAATCGGGCTCATCTATTGCATGACAGATCGGGATTAAAACGTAATGAATTGAAGATCGACCCGAATTCCATCGATCCAGGATACGAGGTTAGAACACCCGTCTTTGAGATTACCGAGTCGATGACCCCCGAATCGACCCCGATTCCGAATGTGCTCGAGGAAACATTGTCGGACCAGATAACGAAAGTCCGAAATATCCGTAACCGATCGGATATCACGGCGAAAGTCTCGGAATGTATCAATGAGAAACTGGTTAATTAACAAATTATAAGATTTTTTTATCTTTTGTAGAATTGTACCTAAAATAAGATTGCCCTATTATATAAAGGGGATCTGATTATTTGTAAAATGCATTGTAACACGCATCTCAAAGCATTATAATATCATTTTCTTTCTGCAAGATACTGTTATTTTGTATCAAATATCATTTGAATTATATCCAGTTCGAGCGAGATTTACTTTTCAGGGCTATAACTGTTCAAGTCATACGATTTGAATTTAATTTATTATTATTTGTTTTCTTTATAATTCAATTTATCGTTTTTTGTCAAATTAATTTACGTATTCTTAAAACCACTTATAAATTCAATTGTTATCCGATTTCGAGGCTAAACATGCTGACCACACTTGCATATGACATTTGACTCTCCTGCTCAAGCATTCTAGAGGAAATTGTCAAGACACTTCAGTGCTTTTCTCATCGACATATATTTTTCTTTTTTATACATTGCCAAGTTACACGAGTTAAATTATCTGAAAATAAATTTTATTTTTCTTGAACACATCTTTTAAGATTAGCAAATCTTTTTCATGTCCATTGCATTTGTTTGCTAAAAATCTAAACACTAATTTGCCTCCCTCCAAACAAGGGCTGAGATAGGTTGGCGGAAGGGTTAGACAAACGCCGGAAAATTATATTGTTTATATAAGGTTAAATATTTTTTTCTGTACACACATTAGATATTTGCCTTTTAAAGGTTGGGATAAGGTCTATGTACACTCTACCTTTCCCAGACTCCATTTGTGGGACTACACTGGATTTTTTGTTGTTGTTGTTGTTGTATATTAGGCGTTGAATTCCCTTAGTTTTTTTGTGCGTTTACCTTTTTTTTTTTTGAATTCTCTTAATGAAAATTCTACTTTTGCCACTACCTCCAAATATATTTAATTGCGGCATTGTTAGCTTCTAATTAACAAATATTTACAATCTTCAGTAGTAACCTTAATTTATTTATTTTTTGATAACTAAATAGTATGTTTTCAGTTCTAATTCTTTATTTATATCCTATTCTTTTGCTAAGGAAGTAAGCTTCACATTATCTAAATGTCCCAACATTTTCTTTCCTCGATCATCGACATGTATTCATGTCCAGCTCAAAGGTTAATGTTTACGTCTTTAATGGGTGTCTAACGTGCGAGTTGTACTTGTCAAGCTCAAATATGGTTTT
This sequence comes from Nicotiana tabacum, assembly GCF_000715075.1. Lineage (NCBI taxonomy): Eukaryota > Viridiplantae > Streptophyta > Magnoliopsida > Solanales > Solanaceae > Nicotiana > Nicotiana tabacum. Next base: position 31,581,382 of record NC_134089.1, on the reverse strand, counting down.
CTAACTTAGGATCGAGTTGTACTTGTCAAGATCAATTTCTTTAAAATTCTATGTACTAATAATCTGTCTGATGTAAAAGAATGGAAAAGGTGCAATTCTAATCTCAACCGTTTGGCACAAAGGAAATTATTTTATTAGTTAGTGACATATAAAAAGGAAGATCCAATCAGTTGGTGAAAAATTGAAATAATGAAGAGAAGAAACAAAATGTGACGCGTGGGCCATAAAGAAATGAACAATCAAAATTGAACATGTTTGGGAGAAGGTTCGCCAGTTTGCATCACCGTCGCAGACGTACGAATACCACCAGTCGACAAAATTGGAGAATTAAAAGGTACTGCTCATCAAATTAAAATATGATAAAAGCATTTGAACTGCAACGTCTCACGCGGTTTCATCAATTATCAGCCCACCAAAATGTTCTTTTCTCCGAAATTACTTACTTTTTCATCCCTTTTCGTAAATTCTTCCAAACTTTTTTAATGCTCAATTTTGTTCTTATTTTTTTCATATCAAATTGATCGAAAATTCTCTTAAAAATATACGTATCTATGTCTCTATTTATCTTTTTCTTGTTAACTAGTATAACAGATTAAAAGATCTTAGCTCTTATCAGCTGGTGATACGTAGATTGAGGTATATCTACTTAATTATACCTCATACCAAACGACGTACCTTTTTTCAACTTGTGTATAACTAATATATAAATCATACTTGGCATTATCCTATGCATAAGTAATGCATAGAAAACCATGGCATTAGTAATACCAAGGCTTTAATGCATGCATTAGCATGGTTAAAGACAAAATTGTCCTTAAAGTCCCTTAAAGCTAGAGAATATGGAGGGCATTTTTGTAAGCAACTATGTTTTTTAAAAAAGTATGCAATGCATTATAATTTTAATACACCACACCAAACAATAGATAAGAAATAATATTTGCATAACTAATGCTTCCATTGCTAATACATGCATTACTAATACACATTATTCCGCACTATTCTTATACACCCTACACAACGATCCCTAAGTGTATTGTTATCGCTTCACTAAGGGGTTATTTGGTTTGAATGCGGGTTGTGCTGTGATAAGTTATGCTGGGATTAGTTATTGTGGTATTGTTTTTTATCCACTGTTTGGTATGTCGTATTAAAAATGACATTTGCATAATTTCTAAGAAGGTATAAATTATTTCGGTACTAATTTTAATTCCAGGATAACTTATACCAAATTTGCTAACCAAACAAAATATTAAAATTGTATTAAATTTTTATATCAGCATTATATCTACTTATACCCCATACCAACCCCGTACCAAACGACATGTAAAGAGTTCTTGCAAATGTGTTATTAAAAGATGCCTATAAATTTTAACCGCAATACTCTTCAATTTAACACACGGTAATTGCAAAGTATTGAAAAAGTATATGCCAATTACACAAACTGGTTTGCGTCCAGTAAAGATAGTTGAAGAGTATCTCTACCCAAAATATACTCTATCTGGTCCATAATTAGTGATCAATTTGTTGTTGGCACGCCCATTAAAAAAATATTAAATTCGATATAAAATACATAGTATGACTAAATTACCCTTAATTAAATATTTAATGTGAGGAGTAAGAAAACTTTTTTAGGGATAAGTACATAAGGGTAATTTTGTAAAAATAAATTAAATTTTGTCTTGATTATATAAATAGACACTTGTATTGGACCAAAATAAAAAAGCAAATTGGTCACTTATTATGGACATGAGGAAGTAACATTTAGTATAATTTACAATCCGTATAAATTTTGCAATCCAGTAAGAAAATTTAGTCATTTCTCCTTGAAACTCGGCAATGTAGGAGAGAACAATAAAAAGTTAACTAGTATTAGTACCTGCGCATTGTGCGGACAAAAATCATATCAAATTGTGATGTAGGTTGTTTGAATCATGTGCGAATAACCTTAAAATATAAACCTCTGAGATAAAAGTTATATACCATTAGATATTAATTATGAAGAAGGATGTGAAATTATTGTTCAAATCTCCTAGTGGACAACCTATTTTTTTATATATATTTGTATTAGCATAATCCTTAATTGTAGTACTTGCTGTGAGCACGTGATTTTTGCTTCACGGAAACTACTCCAAAAGAAATTAAAAATATAAAACAAATGTCCTTTAGGTACAATTTTAAAATTTGCGTGTCATCTTTGGATAATTATTTGTATTTTTGTCTATGAATGTTTATCTTGTTTTAATTAATTAAAAATATAAAAATATATGTTGCATGCACATTTAGGATTTAATTGTGCACTTAGGAATTAACTGAACCATGTTTTGTTTTAAAAGAAAGAAAATCACAAAATATGTATTTGTTGCATTTTTGTCGTTTTATTATCCAATTGTGTGATTTTATTTTTTAATTAATATTTAATCTTGTGTGTCAATTATTATTTAGGTTTAATTAATAATTTTAATTTAATTTTGGTTTTACAACTTATTTTAGAATTTTTGGTAATTAGGAATTAAAAAGGAAAATAATAGAAAGGAAAAACAAGTGAAATAAGAAACACATTCGGAACTAGGCCATTTTTTTTTGGACCCAAAATCAGGCCTAAAACACCCCATTTACCCGGTCCAATATGCCTGATCTCTTAGATGACTCAAACGACGCCGTTTAGGCGTCTCAAATCTGAATCGTTGATCAAACAGATCAAACGGTCCAGTTCAGCCCCAACATTAGTTCAAACGACACCATTTCAGGTGATTAAATCTGAACCATCTGTTCCTTTTGATCTATCGGTCTCAGGCTTCCCCCATAACCCAGTCCATTTCACCCCGGGTCAACCCAGTCTCGTAGCATGGCCAAACGATGTCGTTTCCTATTAGTAAAATGATCGAGGCCATTGATCGTGATTGATCCAACGGCCAAGATCAAACGCCCCCCTCTCGTATATAACCCTAATCCCTTACCCCACGCCCCCAAACCAAACCCCTCCTCGCCCCATCTGTCTCTCTCTCATGATCAGAGACGAACCAGACCAAACCCTAGCCGCCATTGTTACACCTTCGCCTGAAATCCGGCGGCAACAACGCCGCCGGTCACCAAATTAACACCCCTAATCCATCTGACCACCCTCACTACGAATCCGTTAATCGTTGGCCTCGAATCAACCTCTAGCTTCTCGAATCTTCAATCGAAGATTCGAGCAAAACCTAAACCTACCCCAACCAGTCCCAAACTCACACCACGGCACCCTCTGACCTCCCTCGTGCCCAAAATACCTTTGGCCTGGTTCGAATCTTGCTAGAACCATTCGAACCCCGAATGGAACCAAGACCCCTATAAAGACCAAACCTGGGTTTTGTCCGAAATTAAAGGAATTTGGGCGTCTAATCGACCTTAGTCGAAGTGTTCTCCGTTGAGAACACTCGATTAAGGTCCGTTCGAGTCAAGAGTTCGACCTGGGTTCGTCTAGTTTCTATTTTGTTAAGGTATTTTTTTTCTCCTTTCTTTCTTGTTCTATTTTTGTTACTTTTAATTGTGTTTAGTTTAGTTATAATCTAGTTTTTGTTCATTGCTTCTTCTTCTTCTCCAATCAGACCTTAGAGTTTTAATAACAGATCAATGAAGCTTAGGGCAGGGCAGTAATACACAGGGGTTTCAGGGGTAGTTTTGGGATTTAAAAGTTGGCAAAATGGTCTTGCTAAGTGGGCTGTCAGTAAAGCACTTAATTAACATTAAACTAATGCATTTGTTTAGTGTTAATGGGGAACAAAATATAATGGTAGGGGAAAGCTTAAAAGGGATTGATTAAAATATGTGGCCCATGCCTGTTTGAACATTAAATAAGGAAAAGACATACTCTAGTGGAATTAAAAGAAGATCATGAGAAGAATTAGTGGGATTCTGCCTGAGTGCTTTTGAGAGGGGGGGCAAGGTCAGTGTTTGGTATAAAATAGGGGTCTGGACAGAGGTAAGAGGGGATCCTTTTTTTTGAGTCTGGTCTTGGTTTTTTCTTTTGGGCAGACCTTAGAAGAGAAAAGCAGTCTGAAAAGAGAGAGAAAAGAGTTCAAAGTTTGAATACAAACAGGTTTTGAGATAGCTTGATATGAGTTTGGGTGTAGTGTTGCAGTAGTATGTTTTTCTGGTTTCATTTCTGAGGTCGTTTGAGTTGTTTAAGTTTGAGTGTTCTGGTTTTAACTGGTTTCAAATTCACCTGGATTTGCTGCATATGTTACTAGGCTGTTTGTGGATTGTTGTTTGTATTGTTGCTCGTATTACTACTGTACTGCTGCTGACTTCCTCTTTATTCTTCTGTTTCCTCCAATCCAGGTACTCCCCTTGACTCGTGTGAACTGTAAAGGATCAATGTAGGTCTGATTTGGAGATTAAATGATAAAGTACTGCTTGGGTTGATATCTGAATTTTTCTGTTTTGTTTTGGTTTAAAGGTGTAAAACAGTCACGTTTACTTGAAACTTTGTATCGTATTTATAATTGGACTGTTCAAACTAGAATTATCTGTATGTTGCTTCATTAGTTTAGTCCTAGTGTATTTTAATTTCCTATAAATAATCAGTACTTTAGAATTTATATTGACTGGAATTACTCATCTCATACTCTACATCAGAGTATCTATGAGATATGAGTGTTGTTGAAGAGTTGTGATTCAATTAATGAATTCACAGTTCGACGAAGATTTTAAGCCGTGGTTTTACGTATTCTAGTATCACTGGTGAATTCCAAATCGAGATTCAAAAGTTACCTAACATATAGGTCATTTAAAATGAAGAGATAAGTCACCAGTTGTGCAGATTTAAATAACCTTGAGTTCAGTTTCAACAAATTTGCTTTTGTTTCGGCAAACAATCAATGTGTGTTGCTTAGCCATTACAGATTTGAATTTAAGTGCCTGCCAAAAAATAAATTTGTTTTACTCATTTTAGCTGTGTGACAGATTCAGCAAGTTTGGTTAACCATGTATGAATCAGCGGATATGCCTGTGATGATTCAAAGTTAGCATGTTGAAATTAGCATGAATTCAAAAATGATTATGTGTTCACCAATAATTGAGCCCGTTGTGAGTTAAAATTAGTAGGCTAAGATTCAAATAAAATCAGTACGGGATCTAGGCTCGTTTAAGAGCCTAAACGTGACAGCCTTTGTTTGGACAAGATCTGGGCCTGAATCTGCTTAAGGCCCAGCGTCAGACAGCCCTTCCCCTCTTGTAAGGTTAAAAAATTCTCCTTCTTTTGGGCTGATTTTGAAGCCCAATCTGCTAAAGATACTAGGTTGTTTATTAAAGTTTTTTTTTATTATTTAACCTTGTGATGTAATACTTTCAATGATGGTTTATTAACAATGCTAATTAATCAGGGCCTTTTTTTAGAGACAATACTTAATAGAAAAATCATAGCTCTTTTAGGTTGGCTTTAAAATAAATGAGGTGCGCAACATTGCGTGGCCCTCTCAATTATAGTAAAAATATTTTTAGACCTCGGGACGTGCCATTTAGCGAATTTCATGGCCTCCCCAAAGTTAATAATACGCTAGTTGCTTTAGGCCCGACATTTAATAATATTACCTTCTTAAACTCGGGTGCGCATTTATGTGACCCAAGTCCAAATCTCAACGATGTTAAAATATGTCAAAGACCACAGGTGCATTTATGTCACGACCCGAATTTCCCACCATCGGGTGTCGTGATGGCGCCTACTATCGGAGCTAGGCAAGCCAAATATTTAAAACACCTTTCCTGCTTTCTTTCAAACAAAATAATAACCGAGACAAAATCTAAGCGGGAGACTTTAAATCTAAAGCAACTGAAAACCAAAAGTGCGGAAGTTTGAACCAAAATGCTACCCAGAGTCTGGTGTCACTAGCTCACGGACTACTACAGAATACTACAATCAATGTCTGAAGGGAAAATACATCATGTTTGTCTGATACAAGATAAACAAACAAAAAAACATGGAAAGGGACTTCGGCCCGCGAACGCCAGCTAGGCTACCTCGAGAGTCCCTGGACTGAAGATAGCTCCCAGAAGTCCTACTGCTGCGGTCCGTAAGCTGCTCCCTGATCTGTGCACCAAAAATGCACAGAGTGTAGCATCAGCACAACCGACCCCATGTGCTGGTAAGTGCCTGGCCTAACCCCGGCGAAGTAGTGACGAGGCTAGACAGTACCTACCACAATTAACCTGTACAGATATATACAACAAGTGCAAGAAAACAATAACAAGATAATACAAAGTAAAACTGGGAGGGGACATGTTATCGGGGAGTAACAGATAAAAATGAAATATCGAAAATAAACAGAAGAAACTCCGGTTTCCATGATATATATATATATATATATATATATATATATATATATATATATATATATATAGTGGACGGCGTGCCACACGATCCCATAATATCATATATAAGTGGACGGCGTGCCACACGATCCCATAATATCATATATAAGTGGACGGCATGCCACACGATCCCATAATATAGTATATAAGTGGACGGCGTGCCACACGATCCCTTTTAACAATATATAGGTGGACGGCGTGCCACACGATCACAATTCATCTTTATCACATTGCACAATATGTCACCGGCAACAAAGGTCAATAACCAAGTGGACGGCGTGCCACACGATCCCATAATATCATATATAAGTGGACGGCGTGTCACACGATCCCAATTCATCTTTATCACAGTGCACAATATGTCACCGGCAACAGAGGCCAATAACCAAGTGGACGGCGTGCCACACGATCGCGTGAATATCATATATAAGTGGACGGCGTGCCACACGATCTCATAATATAGTTCATAATATCTGACTTCATATAGTAGACCCCTTCAGGGGAGAATAACAACTCAATACCTTTAACCCGACAAGGGTACAGCTAACAGCCCAAAATATCCCGACAAGGGAGAATATATATATCAGTCTACACATCCCGGCAAGGGAGTATTCACAACACATTCTCCTTTTAAATCATTCTTCCTTAACCGTCCACATTATATGAAACTTATCAAATAAACAAGGAGCTTGTGTCACATTATTCGAATTAAAAGCAATCAAGACTCACGGTCATGCTAGACTCCGGTGCATAGATAACCGTCACCATGCCTATACACCGTACTCCACATTAGCAAGTAGCAAATATCATTCTAATCCTATTCCCTCAAGCCAAAGTTAGAACAAACACTTACCTCGAATGCTCCAAGCTTAACTCACACTTCTAGAATAGCTTTACCTCTTGATTCCACCACCAATCCGCTCAAATCTAGTCATAAGTTACTTAATCACATTAATAATTACTAAATGAATCATCCCCAATGCATGAAAATAGATTTTTCTAGGTTTTTCCCAAAAAGGTCAAAAATACCCTCGGACCCACGTGGTCGAAACTCGAGGTTCGGACCAAAACCCGGTTACCCATTCCCCCATGAATCCCAATATATGATTTGTTTGAAATCGGACCCCAAATTGAGGTCCAACTTCTCAATTTGTAGAAAACCTAGGTTCTACCCAAAACACCCAATTTCACCCCTGAAAATCTTTGATTTGAAGTTGAAATTATGTTAAAAGATGTTAAGGGATAAAGAAATTAAGTTAGAAATCACTTACCAATCGTTTTGGAGAAGAAAAGTTGTTTGGAAAATCGCCTCTTAGGTTCTGGGTTTTTGAAAAGTGAAAAATGACTGAGATTTTCGAACTTGTATACCTTTCTGAGGACCTGGCGCGGACCGCACAAAAATGTGTTGCGGCCGCGCCGAGTGGGAGAAAAATTGGGGCTTTTCTGAACCCTTCCAGCGCAGACCGCACTGTTTGTGGTTAACCGGAAACCCTAGCCCTCAGACTCAGCCACGCGGACCGCACAGAAAGGCATCGCGGCTGCGCGGCTCCAGCGCGGACCGCGCGGAAATGACCGCGGCCGCGCTGGTGTCTGCAACACCTGAACCTGCATTTTCTTTAAGTCCAAGACCTCCCGGGCCCCATTCAAAACTCACCCGAGCCCTCGGGGCTCCAAACCAAACATGCACACAACCTTAAAAACATCTTACGGACTTACTCATGCGATCAAATCGCCAAAATAACATTATATACATAGGATCAAGCCTCAAACACATGATTTTCTTTCTTCAACTTCCATAACTCAAATTCTCCATTTTTTTGTCCGAAACACGTCATATGACGTCCGTTTTTAGCCAAACTTTACAGATAGTGCTTAACACATATTTAAGACTTGTACCGGGCGTCGGAACCAAAATACGAGCCCGATACCTATATTTTCTAACCCCTTTTTCATTTCAAATTTTCATATCAAATTTCAGAAAAACAATTTCTTTCAAAAATTCATTTCTCGGGCTTGGGACCTCAGAATTTGATTCCGGGCACACGCCCAAGTCCCATATTTTTCTACGGACCCTCCGGGACCATCGAATCACAGGTCCGGGTCCGTTTACCCAAAATGTTGACCAAAGTCAGCATTATGCATATTAATACCAAAATTCATCAAATGTTTCACATAATTCACATATTCTAACATAAAAATTTTCCGGCTACGCGCCCGAACTGCGCACGCCAATCGAGGCAACTAAAAGCGAGGTTTTCAAGGCCTCGAAAGCGCGGAACAAGGAAGAACTACGGTGATGACCCTTCGGGTCGTCACAATTTATGTGACGTGGTTCAAGACGTATTTTAATAACGTTGCAATCTTCCTAAAAAATGAATAAAAGCGGTTAAGGTTAAAAATGCACATAGGTTTGAACACGTACTAAAATCAGATAATTAAACCGAATATAACAGTTGAGCGACCATGCTAGAACCACGGAACTCGGGAATGCCTAACACCATCTCCCGGGTTAACAAAATTCCTTACTCGGATTTCTGGTTCGCGGACTGTTAACAGAGTCAATCTTTTCCTCGGTTCGGGATTCAACCGGTGACTTGGGACACCATTAATCTCCCAAGTGGCGACTCTGAATAAATAAGAATAAATCCCGTTCTGATTGTCCTTTTATTGGAAAAACTCCTTCTACGCCCCTGCGGGCGCAGGTAAAAAGGAGGTATGACACTTGCATTTCATTTTGCTGTCAATATTAAAGAATACTAAACATATCATGTTGTGATATGTCTTGTTTGAGCACATTAGATAATATTATTTTAAAAAAATTCTTACTATCACTTTGTTTTTATCTGAAAGACTGAAAGTCAAATATGTCTTATTTATCACATCATTTTTATGCAAATTCTTTTTTTTTTCTTATAGTTATTGTATTATTTATTAATTAATATTATTATACTATCATATAAGTTTTTATTAGCTTAATAATTAAATTAATGTCTTGTTTATTATCCTTTAATAGTCCTTAATAAATATAAATGTTTTATTCTTGAAATTTGGTATATTTTTATGCTTGTAACCTCTTATTCAAAATTTTTTAATCATTTAAATTTATAAGTAATATTTTAAAATATATTTTAATTATTTAATTTATTTATTTTTATTTAATTTAAAGTACAAGCATCCTCACACTATCTCTATTTTTTATACACTCTCTTCTCTACTATAATATTTTAATTAGTTTTTATATTACTAGTTCACCTATAACCAAAATAATATCATATTTTATTTTAAATTGTAACTTTGAATTAATTTATTTGATTATTATAATCCAAATGTATTGAGTTCTCTTATGATTATTTTTGTATTAGCTGCAGTTAAATTTTCTTTCTTTTTAGCTTTAAGATGCAAATTTAATTTTTAATTTTTATTAGTAAAATTACCTATATTAAAATTTTATTTTAATCATAAAAAAATATTTTATAATTATTTTGAACACATTATATCTGAATGTTGTAGCAATATTTTAACTATCATATTATTTACTTATGTAAATTTTCTTTCTCTTTTAGTTTTAAGATACAAATTTAATTTTTAATTTTTATTAGTAAAATTGCCTATATGAAAATTTATTTTTTATTTTTAAATTTTTATTTTTTATTTTATATTTTATTTTTCATAAATAAGATTTCAATTTTATGGTATTATCCATAGTTTGAGCATTCTCATCATAGTTTTAAGAACTCTAATCTCACATTCAAATAGTTTTTCCCTTTCATTTCGAATAGTAATTTTTTAGTAATTTAACGTAATTTTACTATTTGTTTAATCTGATATATAGTCTTACTATGTTTTATGTGGCTTTTCATTAACTTGTAACTTTATTTAATATCATTATCAACTACTATTATTTAATATAATATAGATAAATATATAATTTTTTAATCATAAAATAAATATTTATTTTGATTTAAAAATATTGCTTGAAAATTTTAAATTATTTAAATTTTAATAATATTTTTAAGTATTATATATTTACTTTAATTTTATTTTCTAAACTCATGATTTATAAATATCCTCACATTATCTCTAGTTATTTCCTTACCTTATAAATAATGTACAATTTAATAAGATCTTATTTTGCTGCTTGAATTTATTAAATTTTTAAACTCAATAAATCTTTAATATCTTAAGTAAATTTTAGTTTTATTTATATTTTAACTTACTCCAAAATATAAATAGTCATAGGTTATCTCAATTTACGTATCTCTATATTTTTATTTTTTTCTATTATAGTTTTTTAATTAATTTTTTACCTCCATATTTCTAGCGAATATAGAAGAAAATCTATGAGTTGATCAATATATAAATATTAATATAGATATAGATATATAAATTAGATTTGTCTAAGATCTATTTAGATTATGTATAAGATTCATTAAACTACTTCCATTGATTATGTTTTCATTTATAATTTCTAATTATTAATGTTGTCCTAAAATTACCAAGTGGCTTCATTTTAGCTTGCCACTTGGCTTAACCACAATGCATACTACTCTCCTTTTAATATAATATAGATACGTACATACCTATTTGACATTAGAAAGGTGGTCAAAGTAATTTTATGGCGTATTTTGTTCCCTTTTAAGTCGGACAAATTTCAGTATCAACCTTTTCAGAGTACGGAACCAAAATGTGGTTCTTTTGGACAAGTAATACCTTAATAGGTGTAAAAATGATATTTTTATATATAGCTCTCAAATACTGGGCGTTATACATTAACCTTAATTGTGCCGTTAATGTATAGCGCCCAGTATTTGGGCATTATACATAGAAAGATGACACTAACAGGTATAGCGTCCAAATACTAGACACTATACATAAAACTTTATGTATAGCGTCCAGTATTTGGGCGCTATACACCTTTTTCTGGCCCCACCAATAATTCCTGACTTCAATAATTTAAAAGCATATAATGCCCACTTTTTGGGCGCTATATATATATATAAAATATTTTCCGGCTAGCCATTTCCTATATAAAGAGGTTGAGATTGTATAGAATTTTATTCAAAAGGTGTATAGCGTAGAAATTTCCCGGCTAGCCATTTCCATACTCTTGTTGAGACGTTTATTGTTGTTAAATTCTCCATCATTTTTTCATTATGTTTGAAGAACGTAGAATAAGAGTTTCATTATATTGGGAGGGGGTGAGGTTGTGATGGAGAATAACTTTGTGGGCTACAGTTTACCTGCTCAATGTCATGTTAAATTGCCACTTACAATGGAGTACGATAAATTGATATCGTTGTTATGCAAAAAAATGAGTGTGAGGAAACGTTCAGTGATACTTAAAGTAACCGGAAGATATCCGTATTTCGTCACTCCGCAAGGGGTTGATTTTTACTCGGCGTTTAACATCGACGATGATGAAACTTCGAGTGATTTTCTGAGGACTCCGGATGAATACAGGGAATCTTGTAATCACAAAGTTGGAGATGTACGTGAAGGTCGAAGACATTCCAAATAACGAGGTTGTGCGTAGTAGAGATAACCCCCAGTCATCGGGTGGTTATTCTGGAGCAATTTTTGCCGGACAAGTTCTGGATGAAAGAGTTTTCTTTGATTTAAACTTATCATCGCCGGCGAATGAGCAGCGAAAAAATAATTTATACCCTGCTTTTCATAATTAACAAGACGAGTGGTAAACTTCAATTTTCATTTGTGTTAATTATATATATATATATATTTGGTGTATTGAATCTATATTAACGCTCATATATTTAATAGGGGGTACCGACCGGATATGAATTTTACAAGTGGCCCATCCGATAGTCATCACCTAATTGAAAACGTCCATCATGGAATTTCATCACATTACGACTTGTTAGTGAAGTGATATAGCCATATAGAAAGCATTTATTAATTCTGTAGCTTATATTTTTGTTGGTTGTGCAGTGAAAACGAGCAAGTTGAACCACCCGTACTCACTCAATTGCCCGAAAACGACGTAGTACATCGAGATCGAGCAGATGCACAGAGTGAGGAACAGAACAGTGATTACGATAACAATGCCGATGAATCCGGAGACGAGACACCCTTTCTTCGTGAGAATGGTGATGCGCAGGATGAGGAGGAAGGACCTGATTTGAAGAGAGACCCCCTAGACGAAGAGTATACGAGTCCGAAGTGCCGTTTCATTCAAGGGAGATTCCTTACATTGATAACTTGCCAACCATACCGGATGTGGAAGCTCTTACAAAGGATTTTGATGAAATCCGAACAGCAATGTGGGATGAGTCTAGACCAACGGTGCTTGCAAATGAGATGTTTTTTCCTGATAAAGCGCACGTAAGCAGGGCTTGTAAAATGCACAACGTAAAAAAGTGTCGTGAGATGCAGGTATGGGAGTCAAGTCCGATGGTATACAAGGTTGTTTGTCGCATGTGGTTTTGGCCATGTACTTGGATGTTGCGTGCGACCAAGAAGAAGACAGGTATGAGGAAAGTGGGTAAATACATTCCCACCCACACATGCGAAATGGACACATTCAACGGGAATCACTTCAACTTGGATATTAACTTGATTTCTCTTGTACTTATTACGCACCTCGAAGCGTCTATAAGGTATAAAATCAAATAGTGCATTACATCAGTCCACCAGGAATATGGCCATACCATTACGAAAAGAAAGGCATTTCTCGAGCGCAAACGAGCGTTTGAAATTGTCTACGGTAATTGGGATAAGTCATTTGCATCTCTGCCAAAGTACATGGCCCCACTACAGTACTTTAACCCTAGGACAGTTGTTGAATGGAAGCTAGAGCGGAGTTCGGGAACACCAGAATACATATTTAATTACGTGTTCTAGGCGTTTAAGCCAGCAATTGATGGTTTTTCGCATTGACGGCCCGTAATATCCATAGACGGAACTCATGTCTATGGAAAGTACGATATCAAGCTATTGATAGTCGTGGTAGTGGATGCTAATGGATAGATATTTCCTCTAGCTTTTGCTATTTGTGCCAATGAAAGCACAGAGACGTGGACGTTGTTTTTAAACCACCTGAAAGAGCTCGTTGTCAAACATCGTTCAGGTATTTGTCTAATATCTTATCGGCATGGTGGTATATTAAGTTCTGTGGAGAACTTGCCTGCATGGCAAGAACCTTATGCATTCCACCGTTACTGTGTGAGGAACTTCAAGGACAATTTCCAGAAGGCATATCCCAACAAGGATCTACATGATTTGATGCGGATGGCAGCAACAGACCACCACCAACATAAATTCTGGAGGCATATGGATTCTATCAGGCAAGAAGACGAGGCGGCCTATTGTTGGTTAATGCGACATCACCTGGAAAAGTGGACTTTGCATGCGGATGGTGGCAGACGATGGGGAATTCTTACTACAAACGTGTTAGAGTCCTTCAAGGAGTTATTGAAGTCGGCAAGAGGATTGCTCGTCACAGCCATGGTGCGGATGTCGTTCAAGCAGATGTCGGAGAGGTTTGTTGAACGATCTGCAGTTGCAACGGAATTGATGGAAAGGGGTGTTGAATTTATGCCAGTGTCGATGTAGAGATTTGAGAAATACAGATGGCGAGTACATTGGCATTCATTTTTGCAGTATGATAACGAAAGAGGTGTTTTTGAAGTTTGCATTGCTATCCATAATAATTGAGGTAATAATGTACATATTATAAATGAATCAGCAAGGTTATGCTCCTGTGGGAAATGGTCCATCTACCACATGTCTTGCTCACATGCCATCAAGTGTTTTCAACGTGTTGGTTATGCGGAGACCAACTATGTTGATCAACAATATAGTGTTTCCAAGTATCTAAACACATATAGTGGTCACTTGCAGTCAGTGGGTGCTGAGCATTATTGGCCTCCGGAACCATTTAAAATGGTGTATAACAAGTCTTATTTGCGTAAAATAAAGGTGCAGAAGAGAACGCATATACCGAACCAAATGGATGTTAGTGATACCGTTTATGCACGCAAATATGGTATATGCTCGCAAACAGGACACGACTGTCGTAAATGTCCTTCAGCTGGTTTGGGTGGCAAAACTAATCAAGCTCGTAGTGGGTGTTCTTCTAGTGTACCTAACTACCCATGAGTTGATGTTGTAATAATTAGTTGTTATGTCTATGTTGCAAGATTTATGAATTAAAATTATGCTTGTTAATTATGGTTTGTACTTTCCATTTTATCTATTTAAATAATAATTTAATAAAATTTTCTGTATATTTAGCGCGGTTAAATATACAGTTTTGTGTATGTTGTCTTGTTGACTGAAAAAGCTGACCAGCTGACATAAAGTTATTTTGTCAACATCATGATATTTAACACGCAAAATATAGCGCCATTAGATAGTACGCTATGTATTTAGCGCGGTTGAACACTACGTTATGTGTGTGTTGTCTTGTCAAACTGAAAAAGCTGACTAGCTAACATAAAGTTATCTTGTCAACATCATGATATTTAACACGCAAAATATAGCGCCATTAGATAGTATGTTATGTATTTAGCGCGGTTGAACACTACGTTATGTGTGTGTTGTCTTGTCGAACTGAAAAAGCTGACCAACTGACATAAAGTTGTCTTGTCAATATCATGATATTTAACACGCAAAATATAGCGCCATTAGATAGTACGTTATGTATTTAGCGCGGTTGAACGCTACGTTATGTGTGTGTTGTCTTGTCGAACTGAAAAAACTGACCAGCTGACATAAAGTTGTCTTGTCAACATCATGATATTTAACACGCAAAATATAGCGCCATTAGATAGTACGTTATGTATTTAGCGCAGTTGAACACTACGCTATGTGTGTGTTGTCTTGTCGAACTGAAAAAGCTGACCAGCTGATATAAAATTGTCTGGTCAACATCATGATATTTAACACGCAAAATATAGCGTCATTAGATAGTACGTTATGTATTTAGCGCGGTTGAACACTACGTTATGTGTGTTATCTTGTCGAACTGAAAAAGCTGACCAGCTGACATAAAGTTATCTTGTCAACATCATGATATTAGCACGCAAAATATAGCGCCATTACATAGTACGTTATGTATTTAGCGCGGTTAAACACTACATTATGTGGGTGTTGTCTCGCCTATAAATAACGGGCTCATTGTAGTTATTTTGTGTGCTCAAAATTTACTAAAAGCAAATATTCATTAAAAGTAAGATTTTTTTACTAAAAGCAAATATTTCACAAATGGCTCAACCTCTTCGTCCACCAAAGTAAAAGTGTGGAAAAGCATGCTTGATGCAAAATTGTTGGGACGGTGGTGAAGTTGGACGCTGCTACTGGCACTGTATGAACCAGTTTTACAAGGTTCCCGGCGAACCTATTTGTGATTTTGAGAAATGGGTTGATGAACCATGTTATCAGGAATGCTACAGAGAACAACTGTAGTATCTTCATAATGTGTGTTTAAGACAATGGGAACATGAAAAAGAAAGCAATAGAATTATTGCAGACTTGAGGCGAAACTGAAGGAGGTGGGAGAAGAAAAATGGAAAACATAATGGAATTGTGAAGCACAAAAGGAACGTAAAAAAAAATATAAACGGGAAATTGCGGAGGTGAAGGCGAAACTGAAATAGGTAGAAGAAGAAAAAGAACAACTGGAAGAACGATTTAAGTGGTTGGAGCAGAGAATAAATGGCAACCGGGGCTAAACATTGGCATGTATATGTTTAGTGTATTTTTCATATTTCATGTATTTTTATTATGTTGACATGCTATGTTTGTGTTTGTGCTTGTGTTTGTGCTGTAGTAATGTTTTCCTTGTTTGTTGTACTAAATTTTATTCTAATTGAAGTGGAAGTTAAGTTTAAGTGCTTGTGTTGTTATATGAAACTATCAAACGAATGGGGAACTAAAAAAAGTAATGGGCATATTCGATTAAATATTGTTGTTAATGTATACAAAAATATTATTTACACCAAATAAAAAAAAAGGAAGGCCGAATCAATGTGTCCCGCATCCGGTGTGTCTCAATGCAGCCGCTGGCCTGAGGTGCATCCTCTCCCGCCCAGGTGCATTATTAGGATCATTATCATCAAGTCGTCTCCTTATAGCCGGATGCGGCACAGGATGACATGTATCGGTGGTGCTGTCAGGTCCAGTAGAAGGCTACATAATAATATGAAACTTAGTATAGAAAACTACATAACAATTTAAATTGTCTTACCATCATCGTGTCTGGATCCTACATGTAGTCATCTGTCGCAGCATCGCATGAAGCCTTAAAAAGAAAATTAATAAAGTTAAAGAAAATAAATAAGTTTACAGTTAAAACAAAGTCAAATTCAATACTAATAAATTCATACCTGCGCATGTGATGTGGAGGCATAACTCAGTCGGCGCCCACTATAAAAATCTCGGGTCGGTCGATCTTCATCAGTGGTAGACGGACCTGGGAAGTATCTACCCCAATCCACTCCTTAAATATCCGAGCCCGTGATCAATAATTGACCCGATGGGGTCACCTGCGATGGCTCTGGAGTGCAATAAATTCCAAGGCTGTAAGAGGGCATGTCCGTCTCATGCATGCCACCTGCCATATCAGCAGCAACATCATCAGTAGGAGCCTCAACGCCCCCTTGCTGGAGGCTCACTAGGTTCCTCGAAGTGTTCGGGAACAAAGACCCCCCCAAGTAGAAGGAGAAACAGCAGCCTCGTATATCGCTATACATCTACCTCCGCTGACTCGCCGGTGATAGTATGGTGGATCTGCTCCAGGTGGTCTCTAATGGGGACCAACTGCATACGACTGGACCCAGACGCTACAGTCTCGTCCTCCGGCCTGAAACCCGTGAGCATGTGCAGCATATCCCAATAAGACTGTCGCGAATAATATCTCATGGTCGGAGGCAGTAAAACTGGTAAGCCATCAGCGGACAAGCCATATAAAATCTCAGCGTTCTGGAGTGTGATGATGGCCTCACCGATGGGCAGATGGAAAGTGTGCGTCTCCGGTCGCCACCGCTCAATCAAGGTCGTGGTCAAAGCCCAGTTGAGCTGTATCTGGCCAATCCTAATAATCTTATATAATTTCATCTCCTCCAGGTAATGGACCACACGGGGATGTAGATCTCTATGACTCAAAAAGTCCCACAATAGATCCACTCTACTGGCCCGAAAAGTCTGCGTAAGCAACTGTCCGTCCCATATATACTCAGATCTATGTTGGGGCTGTAGGGCTAATAGATCCAACGTCCGAGGGCTGGGATATATAGTCGCGTCCATGTCGTCAACTGTAAATTAAAACAACATTAATTGTATTTTATTCTGTATATTAAATACTAATTTTTTGAGATACACAATTTTTAGCGTTATACAAAAATTATACCTATGGGTTCCAAGCTTGATATTTGAGTCCCAGTAGCACAAAACTATCATTAATAATTATGTGTTTGTTTTATAATTTAAATTCATATTTTTTAATAACTTAATTGTACAAATTATATATATATATATACCTATAGGTTCCGGGCTCGATATTTTGAGGCCCAGTGGCACCAAACTATCATGAATAATTATGTGTTTGTTTTATAATTTAAATTCAATTTTTTAATAACTTAATTGCACAAATTTTATATATATACACCTATGGGTTCCGGGCACGATATTTTGAGGCCCAGTGGCACCAAACTATCATTAATAATTATGTGTTTGTTTTATAATTTAAATTCATATTTTTAATAACTTAATTGTACAAATTATATATATATATGGGTTCCGGGCTCGATATTTTGAGGCCCAGTGACACCAAACTATCATTAATAATTATGTGTTTGTTTTATAATTTAAATTTATATTTTTTAATAACTTAATTGTACAAATTATATATATATATATATATATATAGGTTCCGGGCTCGATATTTTGAGGTCCAATGACACCAGATTAACATTAGTAATTATGTGTGTTGATACAATTATTAACTTAATTGTACAAAGTTTGCATTTTCAACTACCAGTATAAGATACTTAAACAAAAAAATTCTAAGCTAAAATACTACACATTACTACACTACAAGGCTCTAAATTTTACTACGCTAAAAAGATCTAGATTTTACTACGCTAAAAAATAATCTAAACTAAACAAAAACAACAAATAAATTTAATTGCAAATAAAACACAAAACGGCATGAAACACATATATATAAATCAGGATATTAACAGACAAATTTATATTTTTTTTATAAAACACTAATATTAAATCCGGATAAATTCAACATACTAGTTTTTCAAAAAAAACACAAACCGAAATAGAACACATACAAATCAAATAATATGCATTATTATAAAAGTTTCAACTTAAAAAAAATCGAAATACCTCGATTTAGAATTTTCGGAAAGCAAATAAATTGAAATTTTGACTCTGAAAGTGTGAATCAACAATAATACGAAGTTCTACTCATATGTGGGACCTACGTTCTTTACCTTTTATGTGACGGGGGACCAAAAAAAAAATTTTAAAAAATAGTGGGCCAGCGGGTATGGGAGTGGGGGACCAAGAAGAAGAAGATATAAAATATTGAGGAAGAAGAAGCAGAACGGTCGTCTTGAAGAAGACGACTCGTTTTTTAAAAAAGGGGTATAGCACCGGGTATTTGAGCGCTATACCTGTTAGTATCAGCTTTCTATGTATAGCGCCCAAATACTGGGCGCTATACATTAACGGCACAGTTAACGTTAATGTATAGCGCTCAGTATTTGAGCGCTATATATAAAAATGTCATTTTTTTTACGCCTATTAAGATGCTACTTGTCTAAAAGAACCACATTTTGATTCCGGACTCAACCTTTTCATGAGTCATGACTTCAAAGTTTGTACAGTAAAGCCATCTTTAGAGTAGTTTTTAAAAATTCTCACCATTCACTTTAGATTAACACTGCTATGAATCCCACTCAATGCGTTTTGGGTTGAGCATATCGCACTGGGCTTGCCTAGTGCAGCTTACATTTTTTGTGCTGTTTCAGTCTATTGCACAGGGAAGGTTTACTTAGTGCGCATAAAGTGTTCACCCGAAAAATAGAGACCGTGGCAGAGATTCTAGCGGCCGTAGGTTTCTCCTCTTACCAAAAAAACACTACTATGAAGGGGCAATTTATTTTGTATCTCCTGCGACTGTAATTTTTGGCTATATATTAGATTTTCTTGGATTAAAATTATGTCTCACTAATCAAGAAAATAAAATATACACATTAATTGTACCGTTTTGGCTGATTATAATTTGTTAACTTATAAGCAATGTCAAACAAGTAAAAGAAGTCGAACCGTTGAACTTAATTAATTAATTAGCAACCATTTGTGTTGATAATTAAGTTAACTAAATTACAACGATTAAATTCCGTTATGGAGTATATATAATACTATATGGTGCTTTTGTTGCCGTAGATAGATTAATTAAAATAAAATAGCGGCCTATATCATAGTGCTCGATCGCAAGTCATCAGAAATATTTAATAAACTATTACTTATGGTGCTTTTAATGCCGTAGGTAGAATTAAAATAAAATAAAATAGTGGCACTACTATATCATAGTGCTATTCAATACAAATACTATTATATTTTACCCATTAACTGAAACAACTTCAGGTTAACGTTAGAAACTAAAAAACATATATACTTGTTCTTATTCACTTTTCAAGAATCTCCATCTCTTCTAATAAAATAAAGTTATCGACTAATATAAAATCATTCAAAACACACTATTCATTACGTTAAGAATGTGGAAAAATAAATATAGTTCACAGGTAGAGTTATATCTTACAGATAACTATTTAATTTTTATTGTACGGTTATCTTCTATTAATTCTCGCTTGCCACATTCTCTCTCCCTCCACCAACCTCGAAAAAAAAAAAGAAAAATAATAAGAGAATAGAGAAATTCACCACTGATGTATAAAGCGGGTTTTAAGTTGATGAAATTTCATTAAGATGATCTTTTTTTAACCGATTAAATTTATATAGTACTCCCTCCGGTCTAAAATAAGTGATTTTTTTTGTTGTTTTCACGTATATTCAGAAATTCAACTTTTAACATTAATTAGCAATGAAATTGACCATATTAACCTTTATTGTCTCTTCACATAAACACTCCTAACATATATTCCAACATTAATTACTCCAAGGGCAATGTAGGAAATAAATAATTAATTCATTCTTGAAATCTGAAAAAATTACTTATTTTGGACCACAAGAAAAAAAATTAAAAAATCACTTATTTTGAACCGGAGGGAGTATATTGTAAATCTTGTTACACTGCAAGCAAAATCGAGGAAATTATGCATGAAATCATGCTAAATATACAAATTACTTCTATTTGCCTACCCTAATTAGTTTTATTTTCACACTCATCATTCAGTTATCGTAGATTGGTGTTGCTCCCAAATGCATACGCAAGTATACGTGATCGACAAGTAATATAATAATAAGTTAAGTGTCGAACCCACAGAGATTTGTATAAACCACTCACTAAATCACTAAAATTGTTATTCAATCCAGCTAAAATCAAAGTCCAGTAATATGATTATATTATACTACGATTCTAAATAATAACTAAATTATCAAGTGACGAGTTGATTGTTGTGTATAGGGGGTGTACATAGGCCGGGTTGGTTCGGATTTTTCAGTTACCAAACCAAACCAATTGTCTCGGATTTTTAAATTTACAAACCAAACCAAACCAACAAAAGTCGGAATTTTTCAATCACGATTTTTCTCGGGTTTTTCGGTTTTCTAGAGTTTTTCGGATTTTTCGGGGTTTTTTCCGACAAAATCTTCACAGCATAAAATTTATAATTTGTGGTCTAATATTCTTAGGTCCTAGTAAGATACAACTATATAAGATGCTACCCAATAAAATAATACAAAATAATATGAGATAAGTCATAATTATGCTAAAATACTCAACAAATCGCATAAGATAAATATTGCAAATTAATAAGCCATAATAAAAATATACATAATCTAAAAGTACTAAGTCATGTTAAAATAAGTACGACTAATAAATACTAAGTATTAATTACATGACTAAATAACATTAAAAGTGAGTTATGCGTTTTCACTCTCTAAATCAATGTGAAACTAAAAAAATAAATATCCAATACTATTGTCATTTATAGTATTGAATTGAATTTTTTTTGTTAGCATTAGTATTGATTTGATTTTGCTTTGGGTTTTATTTGAGTTACTACTTTTATGGGCTATAAAATATATTTGATCATTCAAAAGTTCTAAGTGCAAGCTTGAAATAATATATTAAAAGAGAGAATTATTAAAGAGTTTAAACTATATTTATAAATTAGATTACAATAATTATTTTTATGTATAAAATATTTTTAAAACTTGTCTACATATAATGTCGGGTTGGTTTGATTTCAGTTTGACTTCTTTTAATTAAAACCAAACCAATTATGGTCGGATTTTTTTTTTCTAACACCAAACCAAATCAAACCAAACAATAGTCGGGTTTTTTTCTTCAGTTTGACTCGGATTATCGGTTTGGTGCGGTTTGTCGGTTTCTTTTGTATGCCCCTAGTTGTGTATTCGGTAGAGACAAGTATTCCAGGGTTGTAATCGATTCACCATTCGTATTGTGTTCTAATTAACTCTCCCTTTCATATAATTCACTCATGGTTGCTAATTAATCGATAAATGCTTTCATAGCCTTCTCCCGAAGTACTACTCACCTATTCTCAATAGATTAACGCCTGTATTCCTATGAAATCAATCTATTAAGAATGCATTAAGATTACAATATTTAATTAAGCACGGTGACTAGGTATATTCCTATCCTAATCACAAAGTCGCCTCCCCTCAGAGTAAGGGTTAAGATCATGCTCTCTTCAATTCTTCTCTAATCTAAACATGGTTTTCCCAAGCATAACATAGATAGTAAATAGAAACTAACTGCTGGCCAGACAATTAAATTAATCACAGAATTGAAGAAATAACCATATATTGGTGAATTATAATCAAGGTCAAGCTAATATCAAATAACAATATTCATGGCTAAATCACAACCCCAGAACAATGGGTGTTTAGCCACTCATGATGTAATCAAACAATTGCATAAGTTTTGAATAATTGAAAATACTAGAAAGGTGAAGAAATCTCAGATGTTCTTGCTCCTGGATGTTTCTTGTGTGTATTTTTCCTCCAAAGTGTGTCTCTCCCTTCAAAAATAGGCTTAGTCTTTCTTTTATACGTGTTGGATAGGTCTAAGGCCGAATAAACCGTGTCCCGGGCAAAATAGGATAAAAACCACGTCAACGGCACCCAGCCTGGCGCAGGGCGCCCACCAGGGCGCTGCCCAATTTTTCAGTTCTGTTTCCAACGCCACAGGTGGCGCCAGGCGTTGCCTGTGACGCCCAAAGCACATTTTTTCGGTTTTGTTCGTTTTGGCTCAAATCTTGCGCGTTTCGCCCCCAATTGCTCCCGAATCATTCCTACAAGTAAAAACACTTCTAATTAATATAAATCATAGCATTTAACATCCCAAATTCACAAAACAAAAATAAAATATGAGGCGATATACATAGAAATATATATACTTTAAGCTCAACATCAATTGACTCTCTCTTTTTTTCCTCTTATGTTTTATTAATCATTCTTAAAAATGACGAAATTGATGTAGTAAAAGAAAGATAAACAAGTACTTACTTTTCTGAACAACGATCAAGTACGAAATCTCTCTACTTCTGCACGTTTTTTGAATAACACTTTAATCACACTAAATAATTGTGATTAGTTAGTTATAATTTAGTTGATAACTTGCTAATTAAGGAAAACATATTGATAGTGCATGCCAAGTAACTATATTAACCGAAGAAAGCAAAAATATAATAACTTCCTTAACGTTCAATAATTCTATTTAGAGACGATCGCGAGTAGGATATCTTCATGATGTCTTTTAGCACATTTTAATCAGAATATGCATTCTCATTTATCTAATTTTCTTTTCCAGAAATGTTTGTAAATCTTATTTACAAAAGATTTATTTCGATAATTAGAAGTGTAGTGCAACATTTACGTACTCTTTTTTCCATATTAATAGATTCTGTATTCTGGAATTTTATCTTTGAGGTATATATATAGAAAATAGGAAATTCCGGAGATAATAGGATAGGGAATATGGTTCAATTCTACTGTCATTGTTTTTTTCCCCTTTTTTGGATAAAGTTTATATGGTATTGTGATATACTTTTTGGATAAAATTTGTATAATGTAATATATTAGAAAGAAACCATATCTTTTACTACCATTTAAAGGTGTTGACTACGTAAGGGGCAAACTTGTTGTAATACAGTTATATACGCAACTGAATTTTTCCAAGTGAAAAGAAAGAAAATCAAATATGTATTACCCCATGGCAACGCAATTATGAGGTGAGAATTTATTTTAGAAAACCTTTAAGAAGAAGAAAATGCAGTTACAATGCGTTCTGTGTAATTTCTATTAAGATGGAAAATTCTTTAAGTAACTTAATTTAGAACTTGTCAAGGTCAACCACGATAACCTATTTCCTAGATACGTATACTATGAAAATCTAGTTTGTTTTACTTTCCATTAAAAGTATGGAAGACTCTTTGTATTGTATTAAATGTGTTGATTTTACTTCCTATATTTCAAGACACTTTAGTTGCTCCGGATGCTGCCTTTCTCAGGACCCTACGTGAATATGAAATATTCTGTACACCGAGTTACTATTTTTTTTAAGGCTCTAGCTAAAAGTCTGATGTGCACCCGATATTTCACCAAATTAATATAGTTAAGTAATAAATAAGGTGAAAATATATTGTAATTCATCGTAGTTAGGTGATGAAGGAGTATACGGAATACACATGTCATGTGTTATTACTAGTTTGATATAAATACTAGGTATGGGTAAATTTTTATCGATGGGATACAGTGTCATAAGTATTTATGAAATTGTCTAAAGTTCTCGGGTAATGACACGAAATACTTCTCTAATCCCAAATATTAGTCGTTTTAACAAATTAAATTTTTCTGAAAATAAATGTATAGAAAAACAAGAAACATATATAGTATCACTACCTTTTTTTCTTCTAAATTTGTCACTAATACTCCCACTAATGAAGTATTGATTAACTGAGATATTTAAGAGATAAATAAAAAATTGTTTAAATAAGTACTTTTATGATTAAGGCTATTGAATATTTTTCGTAAGAAGATGCAAAAACTTTAAAAACAAATCCGTTCAAGTCACCAAAAAACATTACTATTGGTTATTACTATGTGAAATCAAACTAAGTGTTCACTTCTTTTGGTGTAACTAATAGCGTGTCATAAGTTTCTATATCTTTTTGTAGTCATAAATAGCTCCAGAATTCTTTAAACCAAAAATGTAGCTGCCTTAAGCTATACTCGTTCATTTCCTTTAGAGCGAGGGGGGTGGGGGGGTGGGGGTTGAGTAACATTCATGAGAGTTTCCACAATTAATACGTTAACTAATTTTAATTTTGGTCGATATTCAGAGTAATCCGTTGTCTTATCTCCTGTATCAAGTAACCATGCTTTTCTCCTTCCACAAAGAAAAGACGAAAAAACAAAAAGAAAGAGGAAAAAGAATATATTAAAAGTTCAGAAAATTGTACATCTTTTGCCCTAGCTAGAGAGACTTTTCCCGTAACAAAGACGCTTTAATCTTTTAAGAGCCATAAAAAGCACTTAAATTTTTAAAAGCTATAATTTAAAGTATTTGTCTAAACCATATTTTATCTCGCGCTAAATGTCTTACTTATTTAATAGTTTATTAATTAAAATAATACAATTTTTTTAAATTAAAAAAGTATAAATGACTTCTTACTATTTTAAAATTGCAAATATTTTAAAGTAGACGTAGGTGACAATGACGGCCAACATTTGGAACACGAGGAAGTATTTAAGAAGGCATAGTTCACTAAATATTAGGAAAAAACAATCTTTTATATTTACTTACCGTTTAAATAACAAAAGTAATTTTACAAAAATCTCATATGATATTTTTTTTAATTAATTTTTGTGAAAAAAATCATATAACTAAAATAATATGTATAATGAATCACAAAAGCAAATGTCGCCTTATAATTTACCACCAGTGCATTATTACTTGTTCTTGATAAAAATTTCTTATGGGAAGTTATAAAGGGCAGTTAAATTTTCATCTTATGGAGAAAGTACTTTCTAAGATGACAAATTCACTTTCCCAAAGAGTCCAATTTCAGACATAACTTTTTTCAGTATTTTAACGTTTGATAAAGTCCTTTCTTGATTGGACACAAACCGTACTACAAATTGTCAGTCCTAATGACTCCAAAACTCAATTATTCACTGAATTTTTTTTTTGTCTCAGAAAAATAAAAAAAAGTTAGTAAAATCTTTTCACGATGTAAAACGTTTAATTAATTAACAACGTTTTTTTAATTAATTAATATCAACTTTATAATTTTTCATTATTCATTCGTTTTCGGTATTTGGAACATAATATCACCTCTATTTCATATGAAATACTCCGTAACATCGTTTTATCTTTATTTTCATAGCCATGAAAATATCATAAGACCATAAATTTTAAGGGCAAATTTTGTATGTGTTGAAAGTATTTTTTCCCTCTCTTTTAGACATTATGCCCAATCACAAGACCATTGATGGAGTACAATATTTTTATGCGATAAATATTAATTTGTAATATTGTTAATATTATTAATAATACGTATTAAAGTCACTTCTTAAATAATTATAGGTATTTCCTGATAAATATTAATTAGTAATACTAATAAAAAGGACAATTTATTAATTATTCCAGGTTCATAATTTACTGTTAACTAAAATATTTTTAAACTATCAATATATATAATTTAAGTCATTCCTTTTTATTGAAAAACCTCTCATGCGAAAGTAATTGATAGAATAAAATAAAATAAGACCCACAAGGAAAAAAAGCAAGGAACCACCCCACTAATCTTCCCCCCCCCACCCAAACCCACCACCCTGTAAATATATATACACACAAACAAAGCAACGGTTCACAAATTGGAAAATCCTTCTCTGTCTCTCACACATAATTTTCTCACAAAAAAATATTCTTTATTTGACTTTCTTTGATTTCCTCGTAAACACTAGTCATACAAATTCCTCTCGTGAAATGTCAACCGGTGGCACCACCACCACGACGTCAACCACCACCAACTCCGCCACTGTTATCCCCATAACCACCGCACCCAGCACCCACCACCGTCGCCGTATCGCCGACACCATGACGGACCCCGAAAAATCATCAAACCATACAACACAACATATAGCCTCCTCAGATTACAGTATTTTCTCAGATAATGATGATAATAACACGGAAAATATCAACGCCAATATTATTCATTATCACCATCACCATCATTATCATCCGTTAATAAAATATTTTTTGGTACGTAAAAAAGTACCAGAAAATATTGTATTTAGAGTAGAAGAATGGGTTTTAAACGTTGGTACAATTATGCAGTCTTTGAGATCAAGGAAGAATATGGGCCGTACAGTTTTTGGGTTGCTCCTTTTTTTTATGGTGGCATCTGTATTTTTCAAGTTTTCTTTTATGATGATGAGTAGCAATGTAGAAGATATAAATGGGAATTTAATGAGAAGAGAAAATGGTATTTTTATGTTACATAATTTCAAGAATGATATTTTGGCTAATGCTCAAAAGGTAGTTTCTGAAACGGATTCTTCTTCTTCTGCTGCTGGGGATTTTGTGAGAAAACGTCAGATGAAAGAAATACCTGTAAGTATTAATTTTGAATTTTTTTCCTTTTTTAATGTTTATTCTCATTCAGAATTCTGAAAAATATGGAAAAAAGAATTAAAGGTTGAATCTTTACTACCCAAATTTAATTTGGTGTTTATGTAATCCAATTTTAGAATATGGGAGCTGTAATTTTCGTTTTTCTCTGTATTTTGGTCTGAGACTTTGTCATGAATTTTCAGGATGGAAGTTTTTTTTTTTACTTTTACCTTTTTAGTTTTTAACTGAGTGGGTAAATTGAGAGGTTGGGGAAATCTCTGTTCATTGTTTGACTCGGTAAAATCCAAGTAAGTGGGCGGCAACAAAAACAGTGTGGAATATTGTGAACATTTGCCAGTTGGTTATTGGCAATGTTGACTATGATGGTGGCTGTCTAATGATTAGTTGACCGTTATAGCCCTTGGCCTTTTTTATTTCTTCCTTTTTAAAGAAAAAATAAAGGTAGTGTTCTAGTTATCTTGGGTGCACCTCAACAGATATATGTTATTTCTCGTAGCATTATATCAGGATAAAATCGAATGCGTGTCTTCCACGCACATCTAACTGTTAAGGTTTAATTTTTAACTAACTTGTCTGTATGGATTGCTTTGACAGGTACCAGAAATATGGATGAAGCCAAACAGTGATCATCATTACCAATGCATTTCTCGGCCAAGGAATAGAATAAGTATGTCAAGATTTTAGATTTCTGAAATTATGGGTTGTTAATTTGTGAAGTTTATTCTTTATGCATTCTGATACCTGCAAATTATTTCAGGAACTGGCTCATCGACGAATGGCTATATCTTAGTTCATGCGAATGGAGGATTGAACCAAATGCGAACAGGGGTGAGTGAAAAGCTGTATGCCTCAATCTGTTAATGGTTTTTAGCTAATCGCGAAGCTAAAATGTTTTGCTAATTATGTTTAGTGGATTACTGCAGATATGTGATATGGTGGCTATTGCAAAAATAATGAATGCTACTCTGGTTCTTCCTTCTCTTGACCATGAATCCTTTTGGACAGATACTAGGTACTACTCTTTATTTTCTTCTGATCAGTTTAGAATGACCCCTTTTTAGGGCCTCTTCGTTTTCGTTCTAATATTTTCTCGTTTGTTGCAGTGATTTTAAAGATATTTTTGACTGGAGACACTTCATTGAAGTTTTAAATGATGATATTGAGATTGTTGAGTCTTTACCTCCCAAATATGCAGCTGTGAAACCCCTTCATAAGGCACCTGTTTCTTGGTCAAAGGTTTGTAAACAAAACTAGTACTGTACTACTTATGAGCTAGCTTTAGCTTTTAGTTTTCGTGGCAACAAACAACAACATACCCACTATAATCCCACTAGTGGGGTCTGGGGAGAGTAGAGTGTACGCAGACCTTATCCCTAATCCGAAAAGGGTAGAGAGGCTGTTTCCGGGAGACTAAAACTAAAATATGATGCTTTCGTTGCAGGCTAGTTACTATAGAGGAGAGATACTTCATTTGCTAAAGAAGCACAAGGTGATACAATTTACCCACACAGATTCAAGACTTGCTAACAATGGCCTAGCATCGTCTATTCAAAGGCTTCGCTGTAGAGCCAATTATCAGGCTTTACGTTACACGGATGAGATAGAGGACTTTGGAAAGAAGTTGGTGGATAGACTTAGAGATAATGGTGAATCATATATTGCTCTCCATTTAAGGTAATCTATCTAACACTTGGTTTTTCTTTGACATTTTCTCAACCATTGATCGATGAGTAGCTTAGCATATTGCTTGAACGTGCAGATATGAAAAAGACATGCTAGCCTTTACTGGCTGCAGCAACAATTTAACAGCTGAAGAGGCTGAAGAACTTCGTAAAATGAGGTATGAAGTGAAACATTGGAAAGAGAAAGAGATAGACAGCAAGGAAAAGCGACTCCAAGGGGGCTGCCCTATGTCCCCGAGGGAAGCTGCCTTATTTCTTAAGGCGATGGGCTATCCCTCCACGACCAGAATATACATCGTTGCAGGGGAAATTTATGGCAACAACAGTATGGATGAATTTCGTTCACACTATCCAAATGTGTTCTCTCACTCAACCCTTGCAACAAAGGAAGAACTCGAGGCTTTCAAGAATTATCAAAACCGTCTTGCTGCTGTAGACTATATGGTAGCCCTCGAAAGTGATGTTTTCGTTTACACATACGATGGCAATATGGCGAAGGCTGTACAAGGTCATAGAAGGTTTGAAGGATTTCGAAAGACCATTAGCCCCGACAGGTTTGTTATCATCCTTAATGCTCTATATACTTCCCTTTTCACCACTTAACTTTGATCAAATTAGTGACATTTCTTAGTATTGTCGTTGTTTCAGATTCAACTTTGTAAGATTGATCGATTTGTTGGATAAGGGTGCGATATCTTGGGAAGAGTTTGCTTCACAAGTTAAGGTCTTACAATCCAATAGATTAGGAGCTCCTTACCTCAGACAAGCCGGTGAATCGCCAAGATTAGAGGAGAACTTTTATGCAAATCCTTTACCAGGTTGTTTATGTAATAGATCCGAAGAGGAAACCAGTAAACAGCAACTCAACAAGAGACCAAGTTTAAGGGTTACTTCACAAAGATAGGGATATGTATGTTCATAATGTGGTAGATTAGTCCAATATCAGTACCATAATATACTACAAATTGGCCTATAAGTGGCTGCCAGATGTCGGGTTCTTACTTGCCCTTCATGCTGCGCGGCGAGCAGAAACAAAGAGAGAGTATTGTAGCAAGCAAGCAGGGCTTGGAAGCAGAGATGGTTGGTTTATAAGATGGACAAAAAGAAAGCATATACAGAGATATACTCAAATTATTCTTTAGGTGTGGAGTATAGAATTTTAATTCATTTATTATTTTTATTTTGTTCGAGTTGGTTTTGTAATTAGTTTACACATTTAGGTTCAACACGGATTCAATATGTATACTGATTCATGAAAATGATATACAGGTCTTTGTACACAGTTGCAGAATTACTCTTTTTTATCATCTTTTACTAGACAGTTATTTTGCGTTGCCTTTCATTTTTAGCTTAAAGAACTAGATGGATTATTCCGCCCTCATGGCTTCGGTCTAATGGTAACAGCGCATCACTTGTTGTGTGGATTAGACATACATCACCTTTGGTATTTAAGTGTTTAAGAACGAGCTTATTTCCACTAAGCTTCGAATAATACACACTAGTTCTTGGGAAATTCTCGGTTATTAAAAAACAAAATTATTTGGATCATTCCACCTTATCAAGATTCTGTTTCAGTTTGAACCGCTCATTCTAATAATTGATTCAAGTAGAACTAGTGGCATTAGCAGGATTTTTCCTAAGTGGCATCACAATTAAAAAAATAATAAATCACTATAATAACTTGAAGAAACACCTCAAATCATATTAATTGAAACAACAAGAAACACCGACGGCCTCAAGGTAAATGTCTCCTAGTAGAAGTAAAATATCTTTCTTGTTATATTCTACGATGCTAAGCAAGGGAGATAAAAGTAGCTTTCATGTAACAAATAAACAAAAAAGTTTCGGTAATACCTCGTAACTGTCCCACTAGCAAGCAAAGGAAAGTGGTTGTAAGGCTCATTTTGTTAAATAGGCAGTTAATTCCTCTTAATTTTAACTTTTTCTAACACTAATATTTTTAATCTATATGTTTTACTCCACAACGTTTAAGAAAACCCATATAATGTGTCTCATATATATATCTTTTTAAGTATGATTTCTTTCCTCTCAAATAAAGAAGTAGGCGTTTGGTCTATAGAACCTATGAAAATGAGATTATTATAGCATAAGACTCTTGTACACCTACATTATTGCAAATATTCCTCAGCAAATTGTGCAACTCCCTTCATACGAAAAAACTGTATTCACAAGTAATTATTATAAAGATAGCCATTCACAATGCTTGCTTTAATTTTGTGGCAGTTTCAATGGCATTCTTTAGGCCATTGCTCCTCACCTCAAAACTAAGCTTGAAGCATGACAACAGTAAATAGTGGTCCTACCAACTAAGTTTTGCAAAAGTTTATTCAGTTCCTAGATGTCCATGACAAACATTTCTACCTACTAGTCTAATAGGACTCACAACGGACAAACAAAATTAGCCTATAGCATGTCGTGAAAGAAGCGCACTGGTCGACCGTGACTTCAGGGCATAATTGAATGTAGATATTATCAATGCCAGGCTAAGAAATGCTGGTGACCATTCCCCTATGTTAATAAAGCATATCTACGGCACCTGCTCAGCTAAAGAGGCCTAGCCTGATACGAGAAGTGCTACTTCAGGGCCAATTTAAGATTTTAAGTCAGTTAGTACATAATAATACTATAACCATTACTTCTTGGTGACAATCATTGAAAATCAAGTTCAACAAAATATCTTGAATACGAGTTAAGAAGAGCAAAAATTTAAGATGTCACGTAAAATATTGAAAAGTAGTGCTTCTCTTCCCTCTGATTTGGTTTTCGTAGACTGAACATAAAATAAAATTACTATGACTGAGGCATACCAAAAAAGCACAATAGATACTGAGGTTAGATATCTACCTGCAAGAGCAAGGCATTTAGGAAAAGTTTACTTCAGACCATGTGAAGTTAGCAGAATGGACATGTGAGACAATTTAATACTGATAGAATGCTATCACGCTACAATCATAGGGACCATAAATGGAACTTGAGAGTTTGGCTTATTTGTATAGAAATAATGCATGGCTTTATCCCATCCTTTTTCTTGAGAGCACTGTTTCATTTATAATATACTAGACAAACATAAAGCAAGTTCTGCTACTACCTAAGAAAGAACTTGACAAACCCAAGGGTGCATCTCAACTATTTCATTGGGTACCTCATATCTTCCTCCAGCATAACTGCATAAGTACCGAATAACTCAGTTCCCCAAGGCTTAGACAGATACGAAGAAATCGCCTTGCATCTTTTGCCTCAACCTAATATCAATCAAACATATTCTGCTCCAGAACCAAACTCATTAAATACAAAGGTGAAAATGTAATTTGGCAAGATCAGTCCATATGCCACCATATTTCCACTTTTGTGTTATCATGTTGACCACTTAAAATTAAGCAAGTCACATGGTTCTATTAAGTGACATCTAAAAACTTCAATTAAGCAGTCCCAAACAACTTTGCCTTATATTTTTCTTGGCCTGATCAGAAGAAAAAACAGATAACCAAGCAAACAACAGTCTTCTGTGGTCACTGGAGTTTCATCCTTTCTGAATTCTCCACTATAAAACAACACCCTGAAATAGCACCTCCTGATGTACTTTCTGAAGATTAGGCTAATTCAACAATCATTCAACGTAAATTGGCAGCCCGGTGCACTAAGTTCCCGTTATGTGCGGGGTCCGGGGAAGGGCGTAGCCTTACCCTACATTTTCGCAAGAGGCTGTTTACACGGTTCGAACCTGTGACCTCCTGGTCACATGGCAGCAACTTTAACAATCATTCTAACATTCTTTTAAATGATAGCGTGCGCATTACAGTGAATAATATGAGCTAAGCCAGCCACAAAATGATAATGGTGAAAAATGTGCACTCATTACAGCATCGTAGAATCTAATGGCATCCTTTAACCATGAGATGCACAATATAATCAATAGTTCAATACGACTCCTAGCTGATCACGGTTCAAGTACAAATGGACTGGTCTCCAAAGATCATGCACCCACAAAAACGATTTACATCTTCTGTTCAATTTGGTCTATAATCCTGAATCTACTTCCTTAAGACCCTATTATTTGTGAAGTGTAGGATTAATTACAACAAGATCTGCTTTCAGTAGCAGCTACAAGATACAGTGTCTGGGAATTGGCATTATGACACTACCACATCGATGGTACATAGACCTGCTCTTTGAGATTCTGTGTGGCGCTTTCAGTGGGAAAACCCCTAACAGCACCTATTGTCCACTGGGATATTATGCCCGCAGCAATTGCAAAGCGAAGCTGTCTCTCCAGAACATCTTGATCGTGATACATCTCCGGTTGTGTCGTCAATTTTCTCATTATTCCGGCAACAACAGCATCACCAGAACCAGTTCTATCACAAGTGAATGGTGTTATGAGAACATCTTCTGTACCAACCACAACGCCATCAAAAGAAGGAGAATAATAATGAAGCCTAAGTGTCCCATCTGTAACAAACAAAAGTTTCAGTCCATCGTGCCATAAGGGGGCAATTTCCGCAGGAGTATAGTGATAATAATCTCTTCTTTGTTTGGTTTGTTCAAAATTCTCCGCAAAGTATTGAGGTCTGTAATTCCTTTTCCTCTCGTAATGCTCTTCGTCAAGAAGAAATTCAAGCTCTTGCCTTGAGACCTCAATGATGTTAGCTTGTTCCCAGGCTTCCTTGATTAAATTCCTGGTCTCATCACGTGATCTCCACAAGGGCAATGGCAGATTCAAGTCAAAAAATACAAGACCGCCAAACTTCTTTGATAATGAAATTGCTTTAAAAAGAGTAGAACGCATAGATGAAGATGTTAAGACTTCAGAATTAAAGTGGAATATCCTGGCCTGCAAGAGAGAAAGCAAAATCTCAACAAAATTTGTTCAAAATACTTGCCCCAACATCACCCGGACAGAAAACTTGTTAAAGCACGTAAACACCTGAAAGGATAATGCTCATAGAAGACAAATATCCTTTTCCGTAGTGTAGGCTCATGCACTGTATTAAAAATATCCAACACGTAATATGCAACTTATCATGATACAGCATCTTATTTCTGGTTCATAACCGTCAGAAGAAAAGAATTTCCCTACTGATCGCAACAGAAAGAAAACTGATAATTTATCGAATTGCCTATCACTATTGAAGGATCGGCCAGTATCAAGCTAAAAGTCTTGATTGTTTCGGGAAGATAAGGTAACTAGTCAAACAAGGAACGACATAACAATATTACTACTGCCAATGACAACTAGTCGACAGGACGCTAGAATTTATTGAATAGGGAACTACAATTTCACTACCTCCAAGTAAAAGGAGTACATACAATTAGCACAAGTGTCATATTCAAATAAATAGATTGACAAGAATTATGCATCTTTAATCAAATTGTTCTACAAAAACAAATGCGTCTATGCAAAGGAATGTCATCAGAGTGAACAGATCAGGCAAGCCTCAGAACGGGAGAGAGCATTAAAACTATCAGTGACTGCACAATAGTTTCTACTAACAAACAGTGCACTTCTTCAATAGTTTGACTCAAATATACCTATTGACAATCGTTTATATGGAAATTTGCTACATCTATGAAGCCATTGGGTTCTTACATTTTCCAGTTTGCCTAGACAGGTCAATACCAATACGTTCATTCACGAAGCAACTTAGGTTCATGCATCCTCTATTAACATTTAAAGCCAAACACCACTACCAAAAATAGAAAAAAGCAACATGCTTGACAATGTTACTACAACTCTATCCATAAAAAACTCAATTTACCTCTTTTAGCACATCAAGATTCAATTCGGAGCTAGACAAAGAATCCTCAGCAGGCTCTTTAACTTTCTCCACCTTCATTTTCCCATCCTCAAACTTAATTTTCATATGAGTACATCCAGTCCTCATACTATCATCAAATTTAACCGCCCGAGTTTGCACTTTCTCTTTATTCATTAACAAAACCATTTCTTGACCAAACTCATCATTTCCAACTTTACCCATAAATGCAGCTCTACCACCAAGCCTAACATGGGATATAGCAACATTAGAAGGTGGCCCCCCAGGAGCTCTAACAAATTCAGGTGGATTCCACTGTAACATTTTCCACTCTGAATACTTATCTTGGTGCATTTGCTCATGTGATACTCTCACTGTTGGCACAAACTCCTTTTGTGCTGCACCAAAACAGATGACTAAAGGTGGGTTTGGGTATGGAAAATCAACCCCATCATCATATTTTTCAATCTTGTCATCAGCATTTTTTGACAATTCCATTTGGGTGTTGGATTTTTCAATGTTGGTTTCAAAGTTTGAATCTTTTTGGGGTTTTGAGGTTTTTTTAGCTGTTCTTGATGATTTTTTGGGGCCACGAGGTGAGTGTTTAGGGGGTTCTTGGGTGGTGGTGGAGTGGTCATTGCTGGAGCATTTTAGTGTGTTTTTTCTGTGGGGAAGTTTAGAGGAGAAGAAAATGGAGGAAAAATTGAAGTGGGTTAGTGAATTGTGGGAGTGATGGGGAAGAGATTGCGGAAGAAAATGGATTGATGCCATGGCTTCTTCTTGGTGTTAGGGTTTATCCATTTCTCTAGGAGGTAGAGGTTTTGAGTTTCTATCGGGTTCTGATAATTTACCCTGGTTGTTTTTGGGTGGTTCGTTTACCTGTCGGGTCGAGTTCATGCAATTAAATTTAGGCCCAACAAAGCCAACGTTAGGGGGGAAGTGCA
Organism: Nicotiana tabacum; assembly: GCF_000715075.1. Classification (NCBI taxonomy): domain Eukaryota; kingdom Viridiplantae; phylum Streptophyta; class Magnoliopsida; order Solanales; family Solanaceae; genus Nicotiana; species Nicotiana tabacum. The sequence continues at coordinate 31,545,813 of NC_134089.1, read as the reverse complement.
TGGTTAGCCATTAATAATATATGTATTTACTTTTAAGTCACTGTTTAAAATGTCTTTATTTTTTAGTCACTACTTTAATAAATTTTAACTGCCCAGACGAAAATACCCTTCTTCTCATGTCCTTAACTTTTGAACTTGGAACTCTAAGTTCAGGACTTTAGGACTACATATCCTTAACTTTTGAACATGTCCTTAACTTTTAAACTTGGAACTCTAAGTTCAGGACTTCACAACTACATGTTCTTAACTTTTGAACTTGGAACTCTAAGTTCAGGACTTCAAGACTACATGTCCTTAACTTTTGAACTTAACTTCAGGACTTCAGGATTACATGTCCTTAACTTTTGAACTTGTAACTGTAAGTTCAGGACCAAGTGTCCTTAACTTTTGACCTTGTTAGTCTAAGTGGTCCTTAACTTTTGGGCTTCTTAGCCTAAGTTCAGGACCTATTGTCCTTAACTTTTGAGCTTGTTAGTCTAAGTTCAGGACTTCAGAACCTATTGTCCTTAACTTTTGAACTTGTAACTGTAAGTTCAGGACCTATTGTCCTTAACTTTTGAGCTTGTTAGTCTAAGTTCAGGACCAAGTGTCCTTAACTTTTAAAATTCTGATAATCTCCCTACTTCGACGACCCTCCTCCATTTTTTCAGACAACTTGTAGCTCCAACTCTCTCTTCTTCACACTCACATTTTTAAGCTACATACCTATTTTTCCTCAATCTTTATCCTAACAAGAAAAGTCCTAAAGATCAAACATAACAGTAGCAACGTTTTCTTCTTGAGAAAGTAAGACAGTAGCAACGTTTTCTTCGGAGGAATCTCATTTGGAGGCCAAATTTGTCTTACTCGAATCACAGCCATGACAATGAAGACGATAGTAAGCCCAAAAGTAAGGAAAATCCCACCGATCATAAAAACTTAGAAAGGGTAACACTGTCTTTTCATATTAATTTTAATAGACTAGTGGCTACTATTGCTAAGCATTAAAAATGTTGGATAAAAAGTAAATATCACTGTAAAAAGTGGCTACCCCACACAATATTTACCCAACGTTAAGGTAAAAATTATGCGGGGTATCCTATTTGGTCGCCTCCATTTAACCTATATCTACTTTTTAAAAAAATTTTAACTTGTACCCACTGTTTAAACAACTTCAGGCCTCTTTCTCCTCCTCCTTCTCCTCCTTCGTTTTCTAAATGCTGAAACTTGAGATTTGTTATGCGTTCTAGCCTGATGATTCATATATATTTGCTTGTCCCATTATGTTTAATTTGGTCTTATTCACAATAATTTAACCTCTTAGATATTTTAGCTTTATAGACACATTGGTTTTTGGTTCTAATTTATCTGTAGTAACTTGTTTTCATGTCGAAAATATTTTTCATTCTTTAATCTTTGAAATGAACAGAATCAATCGCTGCTAATAATGATTTATTAAATTCATTGTTGTTTAGAACTTCAGCTCTAAGAATGCTGAAGTTCAGCAAATACAAAATAAACTTCAACCCTAGAATGCTGAAGTTCAATCACAAATAGCTAAAACATGCTGAAGTTCAGCAAATACAGAACAAAGCTTCAGCTAAAACATGCTGAAGTTTAGCAAATACAGAACAAAGCTTCAGCTACTAGAATGCTGAAGTTCAGCAATTACAAATAAAAACTTCAGCCAAAACATGCTGTAGTTTTATTGAACTGAAGTTTGCGTGATTTGCCTTTGCAAGTCAGACCAAACTATATCTGAAGTTTTGCTACACTTCAGGCAAAACATTTTGAAGTTCAAACTTCAGACATAAATTTTTGCTACTTCAGACTCGTATGTCTGAAATTACGCGAAAAGTGGGTACGCTTGCAATTTTTTTTGCAAAGCGGGTATAAGTTAAATGGTGACCCCAAAAACGGGTATAGATGCAAATGCCCCACGTTAAGAGATGATTTGCGTAGAAATGACATCAGACAACCACTCTAAAGGGCTGCTATTTAGGAATTAATCAGTGCATCCTGAATTATAGTTTTTCAGTTTAAATTTTTAGGACAAAAATATCTTGAATTGTCATGAAGTTAAAAATTTTAATTTAAAACTTCAAGACAAAATAAATATTGACTAATCTTTAAATAGCATCCCTGAGAATGACTATTTGTGCGCTAGCCCCTTGATTTACAAAAGTATGACACTTCCACGTGGGTTAATGACACAAATGACCGGTTGGTCTTGAACTTTTGACTTTTGGAGCAGTTCACCTGACCAATGGGCAAAATTTTAAGCTTAACAAGTTTTATTCCATAGCAAAAAATTCTAACTTTTGACCTTGAAGATTTGTCAATTGGTCAGGTGACTGGTCCCAAAGGCCAAAAATTAAATATTATCCCTTATGGTGCCCTATTTTCTGTCAGTTTCTGCTTCCGCGCCGGTCTTTGATGTTTCCCTCCTTAGAAGTTTTGCCTTAGCTATAGAGTTGCCTTACATCTTCTTAATGATTGCAGTTTTATCTTTTTGAGTTGTTGAATTGGAAGAAATAACTCACATATATAGGGAAGGCAACTCTGTGGCTGACACTTTCACAAAGTATAGATGCTCCAATCAACCAACAACAACTGAGGGAAATAACACAATATTCTGAGAAACACCTTCGGACTTTGTTTTACATGTTTTAAATAAAGACAAATCAGAAAAAATCACTATGTGGTCTGCCCCTATGTTATGTAATAACTAATCTTACTATGTTTTAATATAAAGTATTCCTTTCATTAGCAAAACAAAAAAAAAGTTTTGCAGAAATATCCTTCTAAGTTTAAGATGTGGACAAATATACCCTTCATTAACATCATGACTTCTTCGCTACCACCAAGCTTCACTTTTAACTTGTTGGAAAAACTTTATGGTATGCCATATTGCCATTAATGGTACGAGGCCTCTTTTTATCTCATAAATTTGTGGACTCATATTTTACACTCTTAGTCTATAAAATTCTAAATCCATAAAATTGCAAAAAAAAAAAAAAAAAAAAAAAAACCTTACACACCCAGTGTCAGTTGTGTAAGGCATAAAATAAAATTTCCTAGGTTATTGCGTATGAAGCATAAAAGTGAGTGAATTTCCAATATCACTGTAGATGCAGAAGGATTCCATGCTATGTTCAATCTAGCTATTATAGTGGACGACCTAGAAACTCTATTGAATTAGCATGGCTTTGTGATTGTTCGATTGTTCATTAAGCTCTATTATATTAGTATGACATTGTGTTATTTGTATTCAACTTATATGTTAACTATATTTATCAACTGTATACAAAGTAAGACACTAGACTTAGCGTTTGGACGTAAGAATTGTAAAATTCTAAAACAGGGTGAAATTTTTTTTCAAGTGAAAATGGTATTTGAAATTTAGAGTTGTGTTTGGACATGAATGTAATTTTGGGTTGTTTTTGAAGTTTTGTGAGTGATATGAGTGAAAATTTTAAAAAACAGTTTTTTGGAGTTTTTCAAATTTTCGAGAATTTCCAAAATGCATCTTCAGGTAAAAATTAAAATTTTTATGAACAAACGCTGATTTTGAAAAAAAGTAAAAAAAAAATGGAAAAAAGGAAAAAATTTCTTATGTCCAAACGGGCTCGAATCTGTTTGGACATAAGAAATTTTTACTTTTTTTTTTCTTTTCGGAATCAACATTTGTTCATAAAATTTTCAATTTTCACTTGAAGATGCATTTTGGAATTTTTTGAAAATTTGAAAAACTCCAAAAAGTTATTTTTCAAAATTTTCTCTCAGATCACTCACAAAACTTCAAAAACAACTCAAAATATATTCATGTCCAAACACAAAATTTTCAAATACCATTTTCACTTGAAAAAAATTACAATTTTTTTGAAATTTTACAATTCTTATGTCCAAACGCCCACTAATCTTCCCATTTTGGATTCCAATCTTTCTCGTTCTCTTCTCCTCTCTTCCAAAACAGAACATGTGATCTAGTGAACTGTAATGAGAGAATTATTAGTGTTAGTTATAGTAGGTGTAACATTCAACTTTTTATTTCTTTTTCCAATCAAAAGCTCATGTTTGTGTCCTGCCATTGACGACAGATTGCTAGTTAATTGTGCATTTGGTTTCGTGAATCCCTAATCGTAAAGCCAAACAAAGACACACTTTTGATTTTTGACCAGAATAGTTTTCTTTATATCAAACTAAATTTAGCTACATCGAGTATAATTTTTTATAATAAATATAAAATTTATCAAAAATGTGCATTAATAACCATTAAAAAGCTTCACAACTTTGAATTTGAAAATTAAATTTTGCAAAATTATTATTTATTTGGATTGAGTATTGTTGCAAATAATTGAGAATATCCTTTGGAGTTTATACCCTAATCATGAGGGGAGTTTGGTAAAATTAGACTTGGTTTTGGTCGAAATTTCATTAAAACTCGAAGAGGAAGAAGAACAATATATTTTTAAGTTGTATGTATTTCATATATCGGTGTATTTTATTTGTACATACAACTAAATAATTATATGAAAGTTATATGTCAGTTGTATATTTTGACCAGATTGTATACATTAAAAAATTATATGTAATTATATGCAAGTTGTATGTTTTGACCTGATTGTATATATTTTTTGAAATAACTCTCGCTACTTTTTTGAAAATCTAAAAAACCAATTAAAGTTGGTAAATAGTGCCAGATTTTTGTATCTACAGAAAGAAAAAACCATTTTATCCCTTGGGCTACACTATCATTGAGCTCAAAAGCGTGCCTACCATGTCAACTTGTGTTATATTTAATTAAACTATTTACTTTTTTCTCACTCCAATATAAAATTTATCTAAGGTGACATTACACTACTTCAATAGCTTCTCAGCCTAAAAATCTACATATCATTCTCTTTGATCCACTCTCCAATATGAGCGTCGCATAAATAAACGGAAAAAAAATAATCCTAATTTGGTCAAATTAATTTAATAGAGGCCCATTACTCTATAGTCGTAATCGATGGGATCATAATCAACGTTCTTGGCTTTGTAGAAAGTATTCAAAAGAAAAGGATTACAAGATAAGCTCAAACCTTCTGTTCCTTTGGAAAAGAATATTGTATACGGTCGAAATCGGGCTCATCTATTGCGTGACGAATCGGAACCGAAAAGTAATGGATTGAAGATCGATACCAGGTTCCATCGAACCAAAATACGAAGTCAGAACATACGTCTCCAAGATCTTCGAGCCCGTGACTCCGGAACCAATCTCGATTCCGAGTAAGCTCGAGGATGATAATATACATGTATCTTTTACCATGTTAGCCTAGGAATTGTTGTATATTACCCTTCTAAATAAAGGTATTCTTATATCTTATACTTATGTACTGCTTTTCTACCTCCTCGTCCTTCTGTGACCCGTGTTCTCCTCCCTATACCTGCTGCGTTACCTAGTCCTACACCTATTGCACCCGAGTCTACTAGTTCTACCACTACTTCCGTGTCCCCCTCTTCTTCTGTTGAATCTCCTAGTTTATCATCCCTTCCTCCTAGCTCCTTAGACTCATTTTCCATACCGTTGTCTAGTACTGATTCATGTCCTATATCCACCTCCACTATTGAGCCATCACCTTCAATCTCTGATTCTGCTCAGCGCATGATTACTCGATCTAAGTGTGGTGTGGTTAAACCAAATCCACAGTATGCTCTTAATTTTATGTCTTTGACTAATTTGCCTGTTGAGCTTATTTGTTTCAGCTCTGCAGCTAAGGATGCTAGATGGCAGAAGAGTTTAGTGCCCTACTTGTAAACCAGACGTGGTCTCTTGTTCCTTGTCCATCTGGTATTAATGTTGTTGGCTGTAAATGGGTCTATCGAGTTAAACAGAAGTCTGATGAGCTCTCTTGATCGTTGTAAGGCGAGATTGGTAGCCAAGGGCTATACTCAGTCACCTAGTGTAGATTATGGTGAGACCTTTAGTCCTGTTGTTCAACCCACAACTATACGCCTAGTACTCTCTATTGCTATTTCTCGTGGTTGGTCTATTCATCAGCTCGATGTAAAAAATGCATTTTTAATGGTTATTTGCATGAGTCTGTCTATATGGAGCAACCACAGGGGTTTATTGATTTTGTCCGACCAGACTATGTTTGCAAACTACATAAGGCATTATATGGTCTCAAACAGGCGCCCCGTGCATGGTTTAGTCGGTTTGGTTCCTTTCTACTATCACATGGATTTCAAAATAGCTGTGCAGATTCATCTATGTTTGTTTATTCATCTGGTAGTCAATATCTTTTCTTGTTATTATATGTGTATGATATCGTACTGAAGGGCTCCGATCCTAACTAAATATCCTGGTTTTCTAGATTACTTAACTCTGATTTTTCTATTACTGATCTTGGTGATCTTCATTATTTTTTGGGTATTCGCGTCATTCGGTTGGCGAATAGTTTGCATCTCTCTCAGAGTAAGTATGCTCGAGATATTCTTGACCGTGCTGGTTTGTTACAATCCAAGTCTGTCTCCACCCCATCCTCTTCTCGATTTGCCACTATTGAGGACTCTGTTGTTGTTGATGGTACTTTATACCGCAGTCTAGTGGGTGTTTTACAATATTTGACTCTGACTCGACCAGACATTGCCTTTGCGGTAAATATAGCTAGTCAACACTTACATGCTCCTACTTCCACTCACCTTGCTGATGTTAAACGCATTTTGCGTTATATTACCGGTACTCTCGATTTTGGGTTGTTGTTGAAACCAGTTACTACTTATTCTCTTACTGCATATTCGGGTTTTGATTGGGCTAGTTGTCCTGATACTCGTCGATCTACCACTGGATCTTTGGTTTTCTTTGGTTCAAATCTCATTTCTTAGTCTTCTAAGAAGCAACATACTGTTTCTTACTCTAGTACCGAAGCTGAGTATCGTGCCATAGCTCACATTGTGGCTGAAGTATTATGGATTCACCAGCTGCTACGAGACTTGCATATTTTTCTCTCTAATGCGCTACTCATCTTTTGTGATAATGTAAGTGCCTTATATCTTACGATAAATCCTATATATCATTCCCATACAAAGCATCTTGCAAATGATTTTCACTTCGCACGGGAACGTGTAGCTCTGGTTCTTGTTCGCTATCTTCCAACGGAGCGCCAACTAGCTGACATTCTTACCAAGGGCCTATCCTCTCATCGATTTAAGACTCTTTGAGACAACCTTCGCATGTTCCCACACTCGATTGGGGGAGGAGGGGGGGGGGGCGTGATAATATACATATATCTTTTACCATGTTAGCGTAGGAATTGTTGTATATTACCCTTCTAAATAAGAGTATTCTTGTCTCTTACACTTATGTACTGCTTTATAAATACAATGACAACCCCAAACATTACTACGGGGCATAATTATATCAGAGGAAACATTATCAGACCCAATAGTGGAAGGCCGAAATATCCGCAACCGATCGGATATCACGGCGAGAATCTCGGCACGTATCAACGAGAGACCGATTTATTAGCAAATCATGAGATTTCTTACCTTTTATAGAATTATACCTAAAGCAGGACTCCCTTACTATATAAAGGGGGTGTGATTCTTTGTAATACATATGGTAACAAGCATCCCAAAGCTTAATAATATTATTTTCTTTCTGCAAACTACTGTTCTTCTGTATTTGATATCATTTAAATCATATTCAGTTCGAGTGAGATCTATTCTCTCAAGGCTATAACTATTCAAGTCACACGGTTTGAATTTACTTTATTATTATTTGCTTTACTTATAATTCAATCTACATATCTTTAAAGCCACTTATAAATTCAATTGTTATCCGATTTTGAGGGTAAACACATATTTCAAGAAAGAAACAGAAGGAAGTTTGATAAGCCATGTTATATTTTGATTTTCCCCGTATGCTGGGTCTTGTGGGAATTAATATTAAATACTAGTATTAGAATAATTAATATCTTGTAGTTCAGGCACATTAGTAATGTCATGTTGCAAAGAAATCAAAGAAATCACATCTTAGTATACAGTATTCAAAACAATTTTGCCTTTGTTGACTAAAGTTACACGTGTATTTTCCTTTATGGGCTTGGAATATTGAGATCCAAGAAAGAAAAAATAGTAGTATCTGTTATGAAATAAAAATAATCTAGTAAAACATAAATAAAAAATAGAGAGTAAAAAAGTTTTTTTTTTCCCTTCAATTGTGTGGTTTTTTCATTTGTTACAAAGACTTTATATATGCATGAAAAATAAGGAATCACTATTGTAAAATAATAAGACGAATGGAGGATACATAAATATAATAGGGCTCAGCATGGACATCCATTATCTATTATTTTCAATGTTATCTACTTTTTTTTTTTTGAGTTTTAAGCTCAAAAGATCCCGTAAAATCCAACTTTGTCCAAAACTATAGAAAAACACTACAAAAAATCGGAATTATTGTGGCGGTTAAATAACGGCGGTTCAACAAAATCGCCGTAATATGTATCATAATACGACGGCGTTCTAGATGCCATTAGTGCGTAATGTAAAACCGGCATTTTTTTAACAATTACGGCGGTTCTAAACCGCCGCTAGTTAGACAAAATTTTTAATAATTCATTTAATGTTATTATTCCGTAATATAATGTAATATATCCATTCAAAATTTCAAACACCTTCTCTCTCGTTCAAAAACCCGAAACAGAGTAAACTAAATCCCCAAAACAGCGATTCCCCAAATCATTGTACACCTTCTCTCTCGTTCTCTCTAAACAAGTGATTCCCCCAAATCACTGTAATGTAAGACGTTTATATACGTTAACGATTCTCCCAAATCCTTTAGCTTTTATGTAAGGAGATCAGATTTAGGTAATGTGTTTGAATTTCACTGATTTAGATTTTGAATCCGTTAACGATCCCTCTTTTTTTTTTTCTTTTGCTTGGTCAATTTGATATTAGCTGTACAATTTGAAGAAAAAATATTAGTATTGCTCATTTGTGAACTAAAGACAAGTTACTTCACTGAAAACGTATCAAATAATGCATGTTGATGGTATAAACAAAACTAATTTGACGATATGAATAGTTCATGCATGTTGTAGTTTTTGTTTTTCCCTGAATAAGTTGCACATGTTCTTTTCTTTGTTTATTTCTCGCTTTAGTTTCCGTTTATTCTTCAGAAGTTAAAAAGTGAGATTAAGTGATTACTATTCTTTTGATTTCCATATAGTGGCTATGAACTAGCTTTTTCATTTTTATATTGTGATGTTATCTTATATCTTCTTTTCTAGCCATGCCAATTAATAAATCTTGGATTAGCAAACCACGAAATACACTTGAATACGCGGATGGGCTTAGAAAATTTCTGGATTTTGCTTTTGAGTATGGGTCTATTGATGGGCGTGTATTAAGTGTCCGTGTCCGAAATGTGATTTTAACAAGTGGCAAAGAAGAAATGTAGTTGAAGAACACCTGACTTGTAAGCCTTTTTCAAAAAATTATAAAGTTTGGTATTTGCATGGTAAAGAATCAAATCCAACTATGCCACAAACGTTTCAGAGCACACATGTCATAGAAGAAACTCTGCAGCCCCAAGATCAAATGGTAACCATGATTAACGATGCATTTGGGTTCAGAGGGAACAATGTCAATGAGCCTGGTGTGTCTTGTGAGCCTATGAATAGTGAAGAAGCATTTAATGAAGGGCATAATGAAGAATATGCACAGTTCTATGAGCTGGTAGAAGATGGCAATCAACCGTTATATGAAGAGTGCACGAAGTTTTCCAAATTGTCCTTTCTAGTCAAATTGTATCGTATCAAGTGTTTGTGTCGAATGACTGACAAAGCGATGAGTATGATATTAGAATTGTTAAAAGATGACTTTGAAGATGCCAAAATTCCTATTTCTTTTTATGAGGTCAAAAAACCATCAACAAACTTGGTCTTAATTATACCATCCATGCTTGCCCAAATGATTGTATGTTATATTTTGGGAAAGATGAAGGCTTACAAGAATGAAAAAAGTGCAAGACATCTAGGTGGAAGGACAATAAAAAGAAGCAGCCCGCAAAGATTTTGCGCTACTTTCCACTAAAGCCAAGGCTGCAGAGATTGTTCATGTGCTCTAAAATTGCTGAGTCTATGAGATGGCATTCTTCTGCGGGTAACCAAGATGGATTGATGAGGCATCCAAGGGATTCTCAAGCATGGAAAGCATTTGACTTGCTTCATCCTGAATTTTGCTGTAGATCCTCGAAATGTACGACTAGGCCTAGCTAGTGACAGTTTCAATCTTTTTGGAGCAATGGCAACAAACTATAGTATTTGGCATGTGGTTCTTATTCCATACAATCGTCCTCCTTGGGAGTGCATGAAACAAACTTCATTCATTCTTTCAATGATCATTCCAGGAAAATAAATGCCCGGCAATGACATTGACGTGTACTTACAACCTCTTATCCAAGAGTTGAGAGAATTGTGGTACGATGTAGTGCAGACATTAGAATCTTCAAAGAATGAAAATTTTAAAATGCGAGCAGCCTTGATGTGGACAATTAGTAATTTTCCTGGGCTTGGCAACTTATCTGGATGGAACACATACACTCAGTTTGCTTGTCCCACATGTAACTTTGATACAGACTCTTGCCGGCTGAAGCATAGTAGAAAATGGTGTTTCATGGGTAATCGTCGTTTTCTTGAAAGCGGCCATCGGTTTAGATTGCAGCGCGTCCATTTTAATGGAAAAATAGAGCAACGGGAGCCACCAATAGCATTATCAGGGTCAGACATATTGAAACAAATGGAGGGAATCAATAATAGTTTTGAGAAAGTACCTGAGTCGAATGCTAAAGGTAAAAGAACTCGAGGAAAAATTATTGCTGAAGATGGACTGAAACAGTGGAGAAAGAGAAGCACATTCTTTGATCTTCCTTATTGGAAATCTAAATTGTTGCGTCATAATCTAGACCTTATGCACATTGAGAAGAATGTGTGTGAGAATGTGATATATACTTTGCTCAATGATACTGAAAAGTCAAAAGACAATCTTAAAGCTCGGAATGATCTTAGAAAAATGGGTATAAGGAATGAACTTTGGGCAGATGAGAATGGAAGCTATCGTCCAGCCTTGTTCACTCTTTTAAATACAAAGAAAAGTGGATTTAAGAAAGACATATTTTTGCAGACTTTAAAAAATGTCAAAATGCCCGATGGATACGCTAGCAACATTTCAAGATGTGTCGACTTGAAACAACAAAATCTCAAGTCAATGAAGAGGCATGATTTTCACATTCTCATGCAGCACTTGTTACCAATTGCCATACGTAATGTTTTACTAGACAAGGTGACTGCAGTATTAATAGAGTTGAGTTCGTTCTTCCGTCAACTCTGTGCCAAAAGCTTAAGTCCCTTAGACCTTGACAGGCTCCAGTCTCGGTATTTTATCACCATGAATCACCTGGAAATGTTATTCTCTCCTACATTATTTACAATCATGGTTCATTTAACTTGTCATCTAGCTGATGAAGCAAAACTTGGGGGACCTCAACAGTGTCAGTGGATGTATCCTATCGAGAGGTAAACAATATTTCTCATTGCTTGATTGGAGCTTGTTATTTAAGAATAGATGTTAATTTGTATCCATCAACTAATTTAGTGGTCTTTTGTTTAGGTATTTGGGACACTTCAAATCCTATGTGCGAAACATGTCACAACCAGAAGGCTCTATAGCTGAAGGATATCTAGCTGAAGATGCTCTTACTTTTTGTTCCCAGTATATTGAAGGGATTGAGATAAGATTTAATAGGCCACGTCATGTTGACAATTTTCCGGTGGATAGAGGCTCGGCGAATTCATCTAGTATTTTCCCACAAGTTGGTAACGGACTAGGAGCTGTAACATTTGAGTTGTCACCTATGGAAAAACGTCAAGCACATCTATATGTGTTACTAAATTGTCCACAAGTCATGCCATTCATTACGTGAGTATTTAAGGCAAATCTAAATAAAAAATGCATTAAATACATGAAAACTTATGTTAATTGTTATATTTATATCAAAATCTCATGTAGTGAATTTAAAGCTTATGTGCGGATGCACCTTTAGCCGCATGTTCTGATGTTTGCACGGAAATTAATCTGCTTCCAACATGTTCTGGTGCTTCTATTGAACATAATATTGTGTTTGTGCAGAGGCCTGAATCTGTATATAGTTTAATCCCAGGGCTGTTACTCCTTCATTATGATGTTATGCAATTGTAACGATTTCAGATCTGAAGAAAGGTCACCATGATAGGAGTGTTTTCGATGAAGACTTCATTTGTGATCTGTATCTATTGAAGCACATACTGTCTGGAGAAAATTCCCCTTTTGAGCAAACCCCTCATTCTTAAGATTTTTATTTTGTTGATTGTCTATATCTTAAGTGAGTTTCTCAACATTAGTAACTATTTGCTTACTCAATTTGACAAGATGGGTTTAGATTAAGGTTTCCTATCATGTTAAAGGCTTTTCCATAAATCATGCATCCAATATGATTTTTAGTTGAAATGGTTTGTGGAGTTTCCATACACTATCTGGTTTGATTGAAAGAAATGAAGTTATTGTTGATACAAGTAATTCCAGCACTTCAGAATCTACCCATTGACTCGATCCTTAGCTTTTATAATTATATTTTGTCTCTCGTGTCGGAAAGAATTGAAGAAATTCGAAGACAAAGACCAGAAACTCGGGCAGAAATTTCACCGAATGACGCGCTTGGTGTAGTCTTCGGTCCCGAGCACCCTGGTCGTGTTCGAGGCTTAGGCATGGATGCAGTTCCAATTGTAGTATTCAAGCAAACATCAAGACGAGGTGGTGGTTCTTATATGAGCACAGTTAGCACTAGTGCTCCACCTCCACAATGGGTGCAAGAGATGGCAAATATGAGAGCACAATTAAATGCGCTAACAAGCTTATTTCAAATGAAAATAGGAATATCCCCGAGGAGTTTGCTCACTTATTTCCGACTCCTTCACAGGTAAGTCTTCTCTTTATTTTTTCTTGGTCTATCAAGAAAAGTTCAAGGGGGTCTAGTGATACTTTCTTCAGTTTTCACTGCAAGTTTAGCTAATGCATTGACATATGAAGAGGCACTTCAGCAATCAACTACTGGTACTTCAACGGCCGATTTTGATACAAATGCCTTCGTTGAAACTGTGACAAATGGAACTTGTTTAACAGTAGCATTACTCAGGATAATTGTTCTCTGATGGTATATACTTGGTTGTATCTTCTGAGTTGTTAGTTAGAAATTGGTATATTTAGCACCAGGATAATGACATTATGTGCAATAAGGGAGACCAATTGTTCATGTATTATCTATTGTTCTGGTGATTGTACTGTATCTGTTTGGAATATAATTGCTGCACTGCACTTATGTCAATTAAATCAACATCAAGCTCCCTAAATAAGCTGCATTGAGTCATTTTATAAACAGGAAGTTAAGATGAAAAGGATACTTGTTCCTGGATTTGGATTAGTTAACAGTTTCAAGGAAACATTTGCTTTTCAAGAGTAGCTATAGGAGATCATATAATTGTTCTCTAGACATCAGTGACCCTACTTGCTGGTACATCTCATCTTGCACCAATCTATAATTTTAGTCCTAAAAGTATCCATTAAATAGCTATATCATTTTTGACGTTGATGTTCTGTACCTTTGAGATTCTAAAACCTGGGCTGGTTTCAAATTATCTAGGAGATCCATCAAATAAGATTGGACATCAATGTGGCTGCCTTGTGCAAGTGTTCCGGATATAACACCGGAATTGTGAATACTCTGTGATGCTTCTAACTATCTTTCCAAGCCTTAGAATTTCTCCTTCACAGTTTTAGGCACAACCAGATCTAACTTCTTGTAGGAACCTAAATTTTTGGATAGAAATGTTGCTTAGAATAGTGGATTGAAGGTGTGTATGAGTATAATAAGTTGTTTTATTTCAGAAATTACTTTCTTTGTGGATAAGTAGATAATCCATTTGTTAATGTTGGCATACAAGTTGTGTAGCACATGTATACATATGTACTACATCATAGCTAGCACATGTATATGAGTTGTATAGTAGGTGTAATTAGGTGTATGGCAACTAATAGATTAGGTGAATTAGTATTATAAATAGGTCTTGTAATCTTCTCTTCTAGATATGAAATATAGTACTTCTTTGGTTTCTAAAATGGTATCAGAGCATTGAAGTTTTTTCATCAGTTTGTTGTTGGGAATTTTTTTTTCCCCGTTCGAATTATTTTTGTTCAGAACAGTCTTTCGCTGCTTTGATTCTATTTCACTATTTCCGGCCATTTTTTGCCCCGGCCGCTTCTTTACAGATTTTTCTACTCATTATTCTGACCAAAGTGGTACTGTCAGAATTTTTTTTTCCTGACAACTTTCATTTTCCAAGATCACTGTTCTGGCACTGTTCATTGTACTGTTCAAATATCACTGTTCACTGTTCACTATTCAAATTTCATTGCACTGTTCTTGACTATTTGATTCTGCTATTATTCGGGTGCAAGATGACTGAAACGAAACCTACCGTTGATGTCATTCCGGTTATGTCCAAAATTACGGAGAATAAGTTCATGGGTTCCAATTACATGGATTGGAGTAAGACGATTCGTCTCTATTTGCGGAGCATCGACAAAGAGAACCACTTGGTTGATGATCCACCCAAGAATGAGACTAAATCAGTCTGGTTAAAGGAGGATGCAAAATTGTTTCTCCAAATCAAGAATTCGATGCACAGTGAGGTAAATGATCTAGTTTCTCATTGTGATTATGTGAAGGATCTAATGGATTATTTAGATTTTTTGTACTCTAGCAAAGGAAACTTGTCTCGCATGTATGATATGTGTCAGGCATTTTACCATCCATCCATGCAAGATCGCTCTCTCACCACTTACTTCTCAGAGTTTAAGAAGGTGTATGATGAGCTTAATGTTATATTGACGTTTAGTCCAGATGTGAAGGTACAACAGGCTCAGTGTGAACAACTGGCGGTTATGAGTTTCCTTTCTAGTCTTTCTCCCAAATTTGAAGGGGCCAAATCGCAGATTTTATCTGGGACTGCTATCTCTTCTTTGAAAGAGGCCTTTACAAGAGTGTTGCGTACTGAAAAGTCTCATCCAGGTCCGACAGCCACGATCGATAGTGGTGCTCTGCTTAGCCGCGTCCAAAAGAATAGGAGTCATAGTAATCGCAATCGGAGTACCGATAGTCGAGACCTAAAGCAAGGGGAAGTTGAATGTTTTTATTGTCATGAGCTCGGTCATACCATACGTTATTGTGTGAAGCTTCAGAATAAGAACAAAAGATCTCAGTATGCCAACATCGCCACTTCCGAGACTATTTCACCATCTCAGTCATCATCTCCTCCTATCAATACTATCCCCGAGTCAGGTAAAACCACTAAGTGTCTCCTCTCTTTGTCATCCAAATGGGTCATTGATTCTGGTGCCACAGATCATATGACAGGTAACTCTAAACTCTTTTCCACTTTTCAGTCACATACCCAATGTTCCACAGTTACTTTAGCTGATGGGTCTACCTCATATGTTTTATGGTCTGGCACTATTAACCCAACATCTTCTCTTTCCCTTAGTTCCGTCTTAAATTTGCCTGATTTTTCTTTCAATCTAATATCTGTCAGTAAACTTACTCGTACTCTAAATTGTTGTGTCTCATTTTTTTCCCAATTATTGTCTTTTTCAAGATCTTACAACGAAGCAGATTATTGGTAAAGGTTCTGAGTCTGGGGGTCTCTATGTTCTTGAATCACAGGTGCCGAAATCCATTTCTTGTTCAACTGTGTTGTCTCCCTTTGATGTACACTGTCGATTGGGTCATCCATCCTTGTCTAGTTTGAAGAAGTTATATCCTCAGTTTCAGAGTATTTCCTCTTTAGATTGTGAGTCATGTCAGTTTGCTAAACACTATTGCCTTCCTAAAGTTTCTAGAGTCAATAAACGGGTCGACTTACCTTTTGAGTTAGTTCACACCGATGTTTGGGGTCCATGTCCTATTATCTCTAAAACTGGTTTTAGATATTTTGTTACCTTTGTGGATGATCATTCTCGTGTTACTTGGTTATATTTAATGAAAAATCGTTTGGAGTTGTTTTCAATTTTTTGTGCTTTTTGTGCTAAAATAAAAACTCATTTTAATGTTTCCGTTCGTAATTTAAGGAGTGATAATGAAAAAAGAATATTTTTCGGATTTGTTTAAAGATAATATGGCTACAAATGGTATTCTACATCAATCTTCTTGTGTTGACACCCCTTCTCAAAATGGGGTTGCGGAACGAAAAAATAGACATCTTCTTGAGGTAGGCCGAGCACTCCTCTTTCAAATGAAAGTGCCAAAATGTTTTTGGGCTGATGCCGTCTCTACAGCTTGTTTTTTAATAAATCGTATGCCATCTTCTATATTTCATGATAATATTCCTTACAACATTCTTTTTTCCTCTAAGCCATTATTTCCTATTGAACCCAAAATATTTGGTTGTACTTGTTTTGTTCGTGATGTTCGTCCACAGGTAACTAAATTAGATCCAAAGGCCCTTAAGTGTGTGTTCTTAGGGTACTCACGTCTTCAGAAAGGTTATCGGTGTTATTCTCCAGATCTCAAAAGGTACTTAGTGTCTGCCGATGTCACATTCCATGAAAATTATCCGTTCTTTTCTTCATATGTTTATAACAGTCCTGAGGAAGAAAATGATACTTTGGTCTACACTATCACATATCCAGTTAGTTCTCCAACACCTCTTCCTCAGTCACCCATTTCCCTCGATTGACCATCCGAGCAGCCACCTGTTCTTAGTGTGTATACCAGGCGACAACAAACCTCAGAACCCGATCCTTTACCTACTTCTGCTTTGTCGGTAGATCCAACCTCCTGTGTTTTAGATCCTAGTTTGGATCTTCCTATTGCCATTCGCAAAGGTACACGACAATGTACTTATCCTATTTCTTCTTTTGTGTCTTATGACCATTTGTCTACTTCTTCTAGCTCGTTTATTGCATCATTAGATTCTGCTAGGATACCTAAAACTGTTCGTGAAGCATTGTCCTACCCAGGTTGGCATGATGCAATGATAGAAGAGATGATGGCTTTAGATGAGAATGGTACTTGGGAGTTGACCGATCTGCCCACTAACAAAAAAGCTATTGGGTGCAAGTGGGTATTTGCTGTTAAGTTTAACTCCGATGGGATAGTAGCTCGCCTTAAGGCACGCCTTGTTGCAAAAGGGTATGCACAGACCTATGGAGTCGACTATTTGGATACTTTTTCCCCGGTCGCCAAGTTAGCTTTCAGTTATTCATTTCCATGGTAGCTACTTATGATTGGCCTCTGCATCAGCTTGATATAAAGAATGCTTTTCTACATGGAGATCTTCAGGAAGAAGTATATATGGAGCAACCACCTGGGTTTGTTGCTCAGGGGGGGTGTGGAAAGGTATGTCGTCTTCGAAAATCTCTTTATGGGCTGAAACAGAGTCCCCGTTCTTGGTTTGGCAGATTTAGTGAGGCTGTTCTAGAATATGGGATGAAGAAAAGCAATTGCGATCATACGGTATTTTATAAAAAGTCTGATGATGGTATTCTTTTATTGGTAGTATATGTTGATGACATCGTTATTACTGGAAGTGATATTACAGGAATTTCAAGTCTAAAGTCTTTCCTTCACACTCAATTTCAGACGAAAGATTTAGGGCAACTAAAGTATTTTTTGGGAGTTGAAGTTACACGGAGCAAGAAAGGCATCTTCTTGTCCCAAAGGAAATATACTCTTGACTTGTTAGCTGAAACTGGAAAGTTGGGATCTAAACCATGCAGCATGCCAATGGTTCCTAACACACAACTCGTGAAAGAAGACGGTGAGTTATTCGAAGATCCAGAGAAATATAGGAGATTGGTTGGGAAACTGAACTATCTTACAGTAACTCGTCCCGATATCGCATACTCTGTCAGCATTGTGAGTCAGTTTATGTCTTCCCCAACAGTCAGGCATTGGGCGGCTCTGGAGCAGATTCTTTGTTATCTAAAGGGATCTCCAGGACGGGGTCTAGTATATCAGAATAATGAACACACTAACATTGAGTGTTTCACAGATGCAGATTGGGCAGGGTCAAAAGCCGATAGGAGATCCACGACAGGATATTGCGTTTTTGTTGGTGGAAACTTGATTTCGTGGAAGAGTAAGAAACAAAATGTCGTATCTCGATCTAGTGCGGAAGCAGAATACAGAGCTATGGCACAATCTGTGTGTGAGGTTGTATGGGTACATCAACTATTAAGTGAAGTTGGCTTCCAAACTACATTGCCAGCAAAGTTGTGGTGTGATAATCAAGCTGCTCTTCATATCTCCTCTAATCCTGTATTTCACAAAAGGACTAAGCACATTGAAATAGATTGTCACTTTTCTCGTGAAAAGATTCAACAAAAGCTCATCTCTACAGGTCATGTTAGAACTGGAGATCAATTGAGAGACATTTTCACAAAAGCTTTGAATGGAGCTCGAGTTGAATATATCTGTAACAAGTTGGGCATGATCAATATATATGCTCCAACTTGAGAGGGAGTGTTGACATACAAGTTGTGTAGCACATGTATACACATGTACTACATCATAGCTAGCACATGTATATGAGTTGTATAGTAGGTGTAATACAAGTTGTGTAGCACATGTATACACATGTACTACATCATAGCTAGCACATGTATATGAGTTGTATAGTAGGTGTAATTAGGTGTATGGCAACTAATAGATTAGGTGAATTAGTATTATAAATAGGCCTTGTAATCTTCTCTTCTAGATATGAAATATAGTACTTCTTTGGTTTCTAACAGTTAACTTGCTTTTATTTCCTCAATATATTGCAGCAGTGTAACAATTTCACTTTGAATATCTTTGTCCTATATATATATTTGATTATTCAACTTATGTGCTTGAATCCAATGTTTGTGCTTAAGTATAAGAGAAGATGTATTTGCTGAAAATATGTAAAAACAATATCATACTGGCTATATAAAGAGAATCTTTGGTGGTTTGCTTCAAGAATGTGTAACACGGTAAGTTGCAGGTGGCTTGTTAGTATATTTGGTTGATGGTCAACATAGCAGTGATTATATATGAAGTATATTTTCCTGTTTCAAATCAACCTAATTTAACTGTAAGTCTATAACATAGGTTGGGAACTTGATCCTATTTCAAATCAACCTAAATTCCGTTGTTATTTCCACTCTTCCAACCCCTATACTTTTTATTGTAATTGTACCGTAGCTATCTTCTTCATCTGTTTATTGTCTTCAACATTACTTAGTTGAGCAAAAAATCTATTGAAGTTTTTGGTGTCTCAAGCCTCAATGTTGTTTCAGCCACTTCTTCAATTATGATCTCATATTGTTTCAGCCCATATCAAAGAATTAGAATCTTGGTTCCTCCAATTTCAATATTATGTTATGCAGGCACCCAATCTAGGAGATGGCGTTGGAGATGGCATTGGAGATGGCGTTGGAGATGGTGTTCTGTCACCAACTGGGCCTAGAAAATCCTTTGACGGAAGTAACTATGAAAATGGAGCAAACAATAATTAGTAATTATTGTTAGGATGAACTATGTTTTTTTGTGTTGTAACTATTGAGTAACTCTCTTAACTCTATGCACCTTAAACTTGAATCTTGGGTGATGTGTATTTTGAGTATGTTTTAATGATATTTTGTTTATCTAAGTATCAACTATAATTTATGTTAATTATTATGATGGGTGTTTGATAACATATTATGATGGATTTTATGCAGTAGAAATTAAAGGATAAAGGATTGAAAAGTTAACATTAAAATATTACAATTATGGCAGTATAAAATGGCTATAATTTGAAAGGGAGAGGATAGCAATTACGGCGGTTCCAAACCGCCACAATAAACAAAGTAAACAGTTGTACTTAACAATGCATATTGTGGCGGTTTTATCTGCATATTGCGGTAGTTAGACGAAAACCACCGTATTACACCCCTTGGCGGAAGCGATTATGGCGGGTGAGTAGGACACCATTAATAACAATTGTGGCGGTTCTGAACCGCCACTATAAGCAAATGAAACCGCCGCAATTACCCTGGTTTTTTGTAATGGAAGGGAAAGGGATTAGGGACGGATGAACATAGGATGGGGTTTGTTCACGTGGACCCATTCTCCTCTCCCTAAATCATATATAGTATCAGTGAATTTCAACTCAAACATTTAAATTAACATGGGTGAATCCAAGCTTAGATGAGAACTTTAGTTCACTGGTAAGAAGGTACACCTTCTATTCTTTTGTTAGGGGTTCGATCCCTGTAATCTTTCTTATTTCAAATCGTTAGTAATAAATAGGACTGAATCCCATGTCCTTGCCGCTTTTTCTAATGAAACACACTTCTTTTGTTTCTTTTTTTTATCTCCTTTTTTTTAATGGTTACACATTTTCTTTTTTCTTTTTTTCTTTTCTTTCTTTAGTTCTTTCTTTGACTTTTAATTTTCTTAAATCAAAAATACATCTCTCAAATACCCTCTTGGGAACTTGGATTTTTGGTGCTCATGGTCCATCCATACTCTTGAAATCTTAGATACGTCTCTGAAAGGAATGAAAGAAATACAACTTAACTCTCATACCACTGACATGTGGTGGGATTGATTCCATCATTAAAAGCGGTAACATGTCCTATATTAAAATGGAAAAATTATTCGTAAGGAGCATTTTTAATGAGCACTTTTAGAGTTGAGTTAAAATCGGGATTCATTTTATTAAAGTGTTATGAAACAAGAACATTCATGTTATTGGTTTATTCAATAAGTTCTATGATATACCATTCAAGGCAATTACATCCCATGACCTTGAAAATGATGATCTTGATATTTTGACCCCTAGTACCCCATGGGCAAATCTTTAAGGTTAAAAGTCAAAAGTATTACCTGCGAGCAAGCGAGGGACCACACTTGTTAAACTTAAAATTTCACCCATTGGGCAAGCGAGATAAAAAAATAATAGTAGCACTAAAGTATCCTACTTCTGTCATTCACTCATATTATTCACGCTTTAAATGTCCAATATCTTGAACATGCTGTGGAGGTTAGATTGTCCCATTGATTGTTCCATATTGGTCAAAGAAATAGATTGTTGTGGTCTCACATAATTCTTACCTTGTAATTTAGATTTTGTAGCTAAGTTAGGCTCAAAGGTGACTAACAACAACAAAAAAAAAATATACACAGTGTGTTCTTAACAGGTGGGATATGGGGAGGGTAATCTGTACGCAGACCTTACTCCTACCTAATGAAGGTAGAGAGGCTGTTTCCAATAGACCCTCAGCTTGGAAAGGGTGAGAATAAGGAGATAAGAAGGAGGAGGAGGAGGAAAGCAAGAAAGGAAGAGAGAAGAAAAAGGGGGACACAAAAGTTAAGTAGTACCGGATAATAACAACAAAGAATACAATACTTGAGGCAAACAAAACTACATAACACAATAAAGATCTGAGAATATGAAGGGATATGCGTGTTACTAAGATTATGGGTGAGCAACTAAGAAACTTTTAATTTCCTACTAACCTTTTATCCTAATCCTCAACCTCGTCGCCCTTCTATCAAGGGTCATATCCTTAGTGAGCTGAATCAGCGCCATGTCCTGCCTAATCACCTCTCCCCAATACTTCTTAGGCCTACCTCGATCTCTTTTCAAACTTGCCATGGCCAACCTCTCACACCTCCTAATGGGAGGTTCAATGCTTCTCCTCTTAACATGTTCGAACCATCTCAGTCTCGACTCTCGCATCTTGTCCTCCAAGGAGGCTACTCCCACTTTGTCTCGGATAACTTCATTCCTAATCTTATCTCTCCTGGTATACTCATACATCCATCTCAACATCCTCATTTATGTTACTTTCATCTTTTGCACATGGGAGTTCTTGACTGGCCAACACTCAGCCTCATACAGCATTGTTGGTTGAACCACTACTCTATAAAACTTACCTTAAGTCTTGGTGGCACATTCTTATCACATAAAATACCAAAAACAAGCCTCCATTTCATTTATCGTGCTCCGATGCGATGTGCGACATCTTTGTCAATCTCCTCATTACCTTGGATAATAGACCCAAGATACTTGAAACTAGATTTCTTAGGGATAACTTGAGCATGAAGCTTTACATCTACGTCTATTTCATGGGTCCCGTCACTGAATTTTGCACTCTAAGTATTCTGTTTTGGTTCTACTCAATTTGAAACCTTTAGACTCCAAGGTTTGTCTCCAAACCTCTAGCCTCGCGTTAACTCCGCTTCACGTCTCGTCAATCAATACTATATCATTGGGAAATAGCATGCACCAAGGCACCTCCCCTTGGATGTGTCGCGACAACACATCCATCACCAAGGCAAATAAAAACAGTCTAAGAATCGATCCCTGGTGCAACACCGTCACAACAGGGAAATGCTCTGAGTCGCCTCTCACAGTCCTCACCCGAGTTTAGACCATCATACATATCCTTAATCACCCTTAGTGTACGTTACCAGAATGCTGCTAGCCTCCAAATCCTTCACAGAACCTCCCTTGGGACATTATCATACGTTTTCTCAAGGTCAATAAACATCATATGCTCAAAGGCAACTAACCAACTTAAAACTCACATTGATGCATATATAAAGTAGCGCAGAACAAAAGAAGAATGGAACATTTTAAAGCAGTTCTCCTCTTAAGTTGAGCAACTGTATATATACCATAGACAAAAATGGCAGCATCTCCTTATCAAGAATAAAACCAATTGGGAATTCCTCTAGTGCTCCTTTATGCTCTAAGTACTATCCACAAGTACTACTTTCTACACATTTTCAACCAAAATACAATCTCCACAAAAAAATGGCTTGCATTAACGCTCTTAATTCAGAGTTGATGAATTGCAGGGCTGATCAGAAACTGATCAAAAAGGTCACTAAAATACTGTGATCGTCACTGAGTTGAAACAAAAATCAGAAAAATGTTAGAAGAATAAAGAAATATATAAAACAGTAAAGAATCAGAAATATTCCGAGTCCACAATTTTCTTGTGCGTCCTTAAGGAATTTTAACCCCCTCACACATTGCCAAGGTAATGGATTAAATCCTCCCAGGATAAAACGGAATAAACCTTCCTGCAACAGTGGCAATACAAACTGCAGGATACCAACGAACTCAAAGAACGGAGCAAAAACACACTTACGAATTTGAGAGAGAGAGACTGCGAATTAGGATGCAGTATATTCAGAAAGAAAGAACTTCTAGAGTGTTTTTCGTATATGGAAGATGCAGCCTTGCCTCAGAATTTATAGGCAAATATCAGAAGATGTGTCTGGAAAGGTGCCTTTTCAGAAAATACGCGGCCTGCCGCGGTTCTACCGCGATCGCGGTCGAACCGCGGCAAGAAAGCCTCTCTGAATTTGACTGTCGTGATTCTACCGCGATCGCGGCAAAACTGCGGCCAGCGAGGCCCTCTGAACGTTCAACAGTGATTTGGCATTTAATTAATTATTAAATAATTAAATAAATTTTGTCCAAAAATAATCTTATCGATTGTTTGACAAATCCAAATCCAAATCCAAAGCCAAAGCCAAAGCCGAGCTGAGCGAGCGACGACAACGGCGCGAGGGTTCATTCTCTTCAACTCCTTTTAAGAGCTTTAAGAAGTGAATCTATATATAAGCACATAAATGTGATTGTCCCTCACCAATGAGGGACAAAGTGCAAGACAAAAGTTCACTTCTTCAAATTTTCATTTTCCCTCCATTTTAATTCCCTCCATTTCCAATTCACACTTCTTCTCTTTTAAAGCCCAATGGCTTAAAGTCCAACAATCCCCCACATGAATGGGAATGGCTGTATCAAGAAAGATCATAGATGAAAGCTATGTGATTTTGCAAGTAAGGATTAATTGCATCTGGATAAGTAGGTTTCCCTTTGAACTTTCCGTAGTGAACATATGTCGGATATACTCGGTCAATCGGTAGATTTGATATCTTTGAACCATCGAACTTTAGTGTATACCTAGACAGCCATATGTCACACAACCAACCCTTAACCATCTTTTGGTTCTCATTGTTGTGTTCGTTTTAGCCATGAACACCGCCTGGTTTCATAAGTGCGTAGAGAATTGGCCTTACAGAATTCTCATTGAAGCGGCTTCTTCTTCACACTTACATAGGTGATTCCTAAACGTGTAATCCTTTAGATTGACATTATTTGATAAATACCTCATCAACCTTAGGTAATCATTAAAGAACGTGTAAAGTTCTATCCTTGTTACTGAACATTGTCTTCATCACGAGAATGGACCAAAGTTTTTATTTTGACAATGTTGAACCGGTCAATCATAACTTTGTTTGAGCTCCTTGAACCTAGATCTCGGAACAACCAAAATTCTAGGTAGAGTTACCGCCATATTGACTTGTCCTCGGCCATAGTCCCATTCCCTTAGATGATTTCTCAATTCCCTCTCTAGTTAAGCCTTTTGTAAGTGGATCCGCAACATTATCCTTTGATCTTACATAATCAATAGTGATAATTCCACTAGAAAGTAGTTGTCTAACGGTATTATGTCTTCGTCGTATATGACGAGACTTTCCGTTATACATAACGCTCCCTGCCCATCCTATTGCAGCCTCACTATCGCAATGTATGCAAATAGGAGCCACAGGTTTCGTCCAGAACGGAATGTCTTCTAAAAAATTCTGAAGCCATTCAGCTTCTTCACCGGCTTTATCCAATGCTATAAACTCTGATTCCATTGTAGAGCGAGCAATACATGTCTGTTTGGAAGACTTCCAAAATACTGCTCCTCCACCAACAGTAAACACATATCCACTTGTGGACTTTGTTTCTGATGAGCCGGTTATCCAATTAGCATCACTATATCCTTCAATAACCGCAGGATAGTTATTGTAGTATAAAGCGTAGTCTTGGGTATACTCCAAATATCCCAGAACTCGTTTCATAGCCACCCAGTGATGCTTGTTGGGATTACTTGTGAATCGACTAAGTTTACTTATTGCACAAGCTATATCGGGTCGTGTACAGTTCATGATGTACATTAGACTTCCCAACACACGAGCATACTCCAATTGAAACGTACTTTCGCCTTTATTCTTCATAAGATGATGGTTTAAGTCAATTGGAGTCCTTGCACTTCTAAATTCCAAGTGTTTGAATTTTTCAAGTACCATTTTCACGTAATGTGATTGAGACAAAGCTAGACCTTGAGGAGTACTCTGGATTTTAATTCCTAGAATTACATCGGCAACTCCTAAGTCTTTCATATCAAACTTACTAGCAAGCATACACTTAGTAGCTTGAATGTCGGCAATGTCTTTGCTCATTATTAGCATATCATCAACATATAAGCAAACAATGACTATATGATTTGGAATTTTCTTAATGTAAACACATTTATCACATTCATTAATCTTAAAACCATTTGACAACATTGTTTGGTCAAATTTCGCATGCCATTGCTTGGGTGCTTGTTTTAGTCCATAAAGAGACTTAACAAGTCTACACACCTTCTTTTCTTTTCCCGGAACCACAAACCCCTCAGGTTGGTTCAAGTAAATTTCTTCCTCAAGATCATCATTTAAGAAGGCTATTTTTACATCCATTTGATGGATTTGAAGACCATACAAGGCGGCTAACGCTATTAGCATCCGAATAGATGTAATTCTTGTTACCGGCGAGTATGTGTCAAAATAGTCAAGACCTTCTCGTTGTCTAAATCCTTTGACAACAAGTCTTGTCTTGTATTTGTCGATAGTACCATCGTCCTTCATTTTCTTCTTGAAAATCCATTTAGAACCCAACGTTTTGTTACCTGGAGGAAGATCAACCAATTCCCAGGTATGGTTGCTCAATATAGATTCTATTTCACTATTGACAGCTTCTTTCCAATATTGTGCTTCTGAGGAAGACATTGCTTCCTTGAAGGTACGAGGCTCATTTTCTAACAGAAAAGTCAAAAAATCTGGACCGAATGAAGTAGATATCCTTTGACGTTTACTTCTTCTTGGATTTTCTTCATTAGGCATACCATCTGTTATTTCCTCCCGAGGTCGTTTTGACTTTTGGCAGGTCACTTCACTTTCCTTTTTATACGGATAAATAGTTTCAAAGAATTCAGCATTATCTGATTCTATTATTGTATTAATGTGAATCTCAGGATTTTTTGATTTATGAACTAGAAAACGATATGCCTTGCTATTGGTTACATATCCAATAAACACACAATCAACCGTTTTTGGACCTATCTTAACCCTTTTAGGTTTAGGAACTTGTACCTTAGCTAAACACCCCCACACTTTGAAGTATTTCAAGCTAGGCTTCCTTCCTTTCCACTTTTCATAAGGAATGGACTGTGTTTTACTATGAGGTACACGGTTGATTATCCGGTTAGCTGTAAGTACAGCTTCCCCCCACAAGTTTTGTGGTAAGCCAGAACTTATTAGCAATGCATTCATCATCTCCTTCAATGTTCGATTCTTCCTCTCCGCAATTCCATTAGATTGTGGAGAGTAAGGGGCAGTTGTTTGGTGAATAATGCCATTTTCCAAACAAATTTCTTCAAAAGGAGATTCATATTTGCCACCCCTATCACTTCTTATCATTTTGATCTTTTTGTTTAGTTATGTTTCAACTTCACTCTTGTATTGCTTGAAAGCATTAATTGCCTCATCTTTACTATTAAGTAAATAAACATAGCAGTATCTCGTGCTATCGTCAATAAAAGTAATAAAATACTTTTTCCCACCGCGAGATGGTGTTGACTTCATGTCGCAAATATCTGTGTGAATTAAGTCTAAAGGACTTGAATTCCTTTCAACGGACTTATAAGGATGCTTAGCATACTTTGATTCCACACATATTTGACATTTGAAATTAATGCAATCAAATTTTGGCAATACTTCTAGATTTATCATCTTCCGCAATGTTTTGAAGTTTACGTGACCTAAACGCGAATGCCATAAAGTGTTCGACTCAAGTAAGTAAGAAGAAACATTCACTTTATTGATAGGAACTGCTATTACATTCACTTCTTCAAATTTTCATTTTCCCTCCATTTTATTTCCCTCCATTTCCAATTCACACTTCTTCTCTTTTAAAGCCCAATGGCTTAAAGTCCAACAAATAGTTCAACCAATTATGAACTTTTCTTCCACTGAGGATGAAAAAATTGAATGCATTAATAATTAGCATGGAAATTCTTACATTCTTGGGATTAAAGAATATATTGCAAATAATGGGAATGTTCGCTTTTCTTAAGTGATTAAAAAGGA